>NW_022630862.1:0-47635 GCF_010909765.2 Amblyraja radiata | reverse complement strand
GCCGAAGCGGCCCTGCTCGGGGCGGAAGGCGAACTTCTGGGGCAGGGGCCCGTTGGCCCGCAGGTAGGCCCAGACGCCGAGCAGCAGGAGCCACACCTCGAAGGGGGTGAGGAGGTGGAAGATCTCGTGCATGCTGCCCAGGGCCGGCGGCAGGAGCTGCCCCTCCGCCATGCAGGCCAGCAGCTGGCAGGAGGCGTGTAGGTGGCGGGGCGAGGCAGTGGAGAGCCGGTGGCGGGACGCGTCCCAGTGGGACAGGAGGGTGGCCAGCACCCCCCGCAGCAGCACCGAGCAGTAGCACAGGGCCGGCGGGCCCAGGGCCACCAGCCGCAGCAGGCCGAAGAGCAGGGGGTTTTCCTGGAAGCGGCCCCAGATCTGCAGGTCCCGCTCCACCGTCCCCCGTGACAGCTCCTCGGGAGGCCAGGCCAGCTCGCTGGAGGTGACGTCGGGGCAGATGGCCTCCACCAGGGCCAGGGCGATGGTCTGGGCCGCCTCTGCCCCCACCTGACCTTCCCTCTGCCCGAGGCTGCAGCAGCGGCCGATCAGGCCCAGGAAGCGCTGGGCGTTTCCAGCCGCCTCCCCCGGCAGCAGCTGCCCGCCGGTCGGGGGGGGCTTCAGGCCGCGGCCGATCACCCCGGCGTGGAAGACGGCCCACAGCCCGCCGAAGCCCACCGCCGCCCCGAACTCGCGGTTGACCCCCAGGAGCGAGTCGCCGGGGGTGGTGATGGAGATGGAGGAGGGGGAGGGGGTGTCGAGGGAGGAGGGGGAGGTCCCCCGGCCGCCGAAGAGCCGGGCGCTGCCGGGGTGGAGTGCGGCCGACAGCAGCTGGCGGAGGATGCAGCGCAGGGCTTGCGGGGAGGAGGAGGCCAGGCGGAATAGCAGGCGGGAACAGGCCTCGCCGGCCGCTTCCTCCCCGCCACCGCCACCGCCAACGCCACGCCGCAGCGCCTGGAAGAACCGCGACACCCCGGCCCGCACCAGCACCGACAGCTGCGAGGGCCCCAGGGAGGAGGGCGGTGGCGGGGGCAAGGACGCCAGGAGCAGGGCCGCGCCCTCCGACACCCCCGGGTCGGTGTGGGGCAGCAGCCGGCCCAGCTGCGGGGCGTGGGAGGCCAGAGCGGCCGCTAGCCCCTCCTCCCCTCCCTCTTCCCCTCCCCCCTCCTCCCCCCCCTCCTCCTCCCCGTCCCTCGCCAGCCAGGCCAGGTTGTGCAGCAGCCGCCGGGCATCGTGGGCCGGGGCCGAGTGCAGGTGGGCCACGCAGCGGGCCGCGGTTGCCGGCACCAGCCCCGGCACGGAGGAGGAGAGGGCCGAGTGGAGCTTGGCTGCCAGCGACAGCTCCTCCGGGCAGGCGGCCTGGCCCAGCAGCTGGCACAGGGCCTCCGCCGCCCAGCTGGGCCCGCAGTAGACGGCCAGCAGGCACAGCAGCTGGTGCTGCCAGGGGTGGCGCTTGCACTCTGGCCGCAGGGCCTGGTGGCACAGCTCCGGCAGGCGGCCCTTCAGCCCGTCTAGGAAGGGGAGGGGACGGTGGGTGTGGTGGTGGGTGTCTCCTCCTCCCCCCTTGCTGTACACCAGGCGCTGGAGGTTGAGGAGGAGCAGCTGCACCACCCGCTGGCAGGCCTCCCTCACGCTGTCCCTCACCGCCAGGCCCGGGCCGGTGATGACCGAGGCCGGCGAGGCCGTCTCCAGCAGGAAGCCCAGCACACGGTGGGCCCCGGCTCCGCTCTGGCACACCAGGTGCACCAGCAGGCCCAGCAGGTTGTCCGCCTCGTCCCGGCCCAGGCCCGAGAACCGCTGGTGGAGCTGGTCGAGGACCGGCGGCTTGAGGGAGTCCACCAGCTCGGTCGACACGGCGCCCAGCAGGGCCGGAGACATGGCGGCCAGCTGCAGCAGGAAGGGGACGGTGGCCTCCTGGTGCCGGGCCCGGCCCGACTCGCGGCTCTCAGGAGGCCCCAGGCTCTGGTGGAACATCAGCAGCAGCTCCTGCTTGATGCTGTCGGCATGCCGGGTGGCCAGGTGGCCCAGGATGCCCACCACCGAGGCGATCTTGGGCACCCGCTGGTCGGCCGGGCAGGACGGGGGCAGCAGGGGCTCGACGGGGGAGGAAGAAGAAGGGCCACCGTGCAGGCAGAAGTCCTTGAGGCCGCAGCTGAGGACGCGGCTGATGATGGTGTTGGGGAAGGAGGAGCCGATGTGGGCCACCACCCAGTCGAAGTGGGGCGAGTGTTGCACCGAGGTGTCCAGCAGGGCGTCTACGCAGGCGTCCGGGCAGGAGCTGATGAGGGAGGAGAGGCACTGCACGTAGATGTCCATCAGCGCCCGCATGGCCTTGCACGACATCCACAGCTGCAGCAGCTCGTTTAGGCTGCTGGCGTGGGGCACCCGATGCCGCCCGGAGTACTTGCTGCTCAGTTGCCCCATCAGATCGATTGACCAGCCGGATACAAGCGGGGCCCAGGCCCGGGGGTTGGAGCGCACAAACTCCGACAGCACCCCCTGAATCTCCAGCGTGACATCCTCCAGCCCCAGCGAGCCCAGGTGTCCTCCGCCTCCGCCCTCCCGGTCTAGGGCCAGGATGTACGCCCCCACCGACTCGTCGAAGACCCCGCGCAGGTGCTCCAGCACGGCGGCCCGGGCCGGCGGCAGGTTCCGCAGCAGCAGGATGCCGCAGCGAGCGTGCTCCTTCACCGTCAGCTGGTGCCCCTGGGCCGGGTCTACACCGCTGATGAACGCCTTCACCTTCTGCAGCAGCTCCTGAGAGCTGCAGCACGCCGGGGGGGGAGAAGGGAGAGGGAGGGGAGGGGGAGGAAGAGGGGGAAGTGTGAGGAAAGGAGAGAAGTGAGATGAGAGAAGGGGGAGTGGGGAGGAAAAGAGGGGAGGGAGAGGATGGGGGTAGAGGGAAAGGAGGGAGAAGGAGAATTGAGATGGAGGGAGGAGGGTGGGGAAAGAGGGAGGAGAAGAGAGATGGAGAGCATGAGGGAGGGAGAGAGAGGATGGAGAAAGGGAAAGAGAGGGAATGTCATTATTCAGTTTCAGGTCATATGACAATATAACACTACGGTGACTCTCTTGAGAGTCAATAGACAATAGATGCAGGAGTAAAGGCCATTCGGCCTTTCGAGCCAGCACCGCCATTCAATGTGATCATGGCTGATCATCCCCAATCAGTACCCCGTTCCTGCCTTCTCCCCTGACTCCGCTATCTTTAAGAGCCCTATCTAGCTCTCTCTTGAAAGCATCCAGAGAACCGCCCTCTGAGGCAGAGAATTCCACAGACTCACAACTCTCTGTGAGAAAAAGTGTTTCCTCATCTCCGGGATGGCGGGGTCTGTCATATGCTGAGAGAATGGAGCGGCTGGGCTTGTACACTCTGGAGTTTAAAAAGGATATTATTATTTATTTATTTTTATTTTTATTTTTATGATACTGCCTGTAAGGGAAATTCATTTCGTTGTCTCTAACTGAGACAATGACAATAAATTTGAATACAATACAATACAATACAATACAATGAAAGGAGATCTCATTGAAACATATAAGATTGTTAAGGGTTTGGACACGCTAGAGGCAGGAAACATGATCCTGATGTTGGGGGAGTCCAGAACCAGGGGCCACAGTTTAAGAATAAGGGGTCGGACATTTAGGACGGAGACGAGGAAACACTTTTTCTCACAGAGAGTTGTGAGTCTGTGGAATTCTCTGCCTCAGAGGGCGGTGGAGGCCAGTTCTCCGGATGCTTTCAAGAGAGGGCTAGATAGGGCTCTTAAAAATAGTGGAGTCAGGGGAGAAGGCAGGAACGGGGTACTGATTGGGGATGATCAGCCATGATCACATTGAATGGTGGTGCTGGCTGGAAGGGCTGAATGGCCTACTCTTGCACCTATTGTCTATGTAGCTATGATTCAGCCCCTCCCCCCCCCCCCATCGACATCACGCAGACTCAGTGCGTCTGTTGCCGGCAGTCCGCCGTCCCTCTCGGGTAGCCGGGCCCGGCAACGCGCCTGCGTATAGAGAGGGCCCGACTGTCTCACAGGGGGTGCCGGGCCCGGCAACGCGCCTGCGCACAGAGACGATCCCGCTCCAAATGGGGAGCCGGGCCCGGCAACGCGCCTGCGCGCAGAGACGATCCCGCTCCAAATTGGGAGCCGGGCCCGGCAACGCGCCTGCGCAGACAGATGGTAAGCCCACGCTGGGGAGCCGGGCCCGGCAACGCGCCTGCGCGCTGACCCACCTGATCCCCGCCCGGGAGTTGGCGCTTCCCTCCATGGCCGCCATGGCGACGGGAACGGAACGGAACGGACAGCCCGGGAACCGCTGGCCTCTCTCTCTCTCTCTCCTTCTCCTCCTTCTCCTTCTCCCCCTCCTCTCTCTCTCCTTCCCTCTCCTTCCCTCTCTCCCCCTCACGGGCACCGTAGGCCCAGCGCTCGGAGGCGGCGGCGAGAGGACGCGGGGAGCGCAGCGGCCGGGCACCCGCACCGTGCAGCGGGTGTAACACTCCCAGCGCTCCGGCTGGACAACCGCGGCGCCTTCAGCCTGGTTCCGGGCACAGCCAGAGAGTCACATTGTTATTGTCCCAGATAGAATCACATTAATCCACATTGTATTGTATTGTATTGTATTGTATTCAAATTTATTGTCATTGTCTCAGTTAGAGACAACGAAATGAATTTCCCTTACAGGCAGTATCATAAAAATAAAAATAAATAAATAATAATAAAACATTCTTAAGGGGTTGGACAGGCTAGATGCAGGAAGATTGCTCCCGATGTTGGGGAAGTCCAGGACAAGGGGTCACAGCTTAAGGATAAGGGGGAAATCCTTTAAAACCGAGATGAGAAGAACTTTTTTCACACAGAGAGTGGTGAATCTCTGGAACTCCCTGCCACAGAGGGTAGTCGAGGCCACAGTTCATGGGCTATATTTAAGAGGGAGTTAGATGTGGCCCTTGTGGCTAAGGGGATCAGGGGGTATGGAGAGAAGGCAGGTACGGGATACTGAGTTGGATGATCAGCCATGATCATATTGAATGGCGGTGCAGGCTCGAAGGGCCGAATGGCCTACTCCTGCACCTAATTTCTATGTTTCTAACATATTAAAAATAAAAATTAAAATTAAAAAAAAGCACAAACACTGAAAGTCCACATTGTAATCCACATTGTATTGTATTGTATTGTATATCTTTATTGTTATTTTCCTGAGTACTCACATACCCAGAGGAAACAAAAAAACGTTACTCAAACCAGTGTCCATTCAGTGTGCAGTAAAAAATAAATAGAAATAAAAATACATACATCATGAACAAGTTTAACACTACTCTCAACTAAACATCAACAGGCGTTCCGATCGGCAGCGGCACCACAGTGGCTCTGTCCAGGTTGGTGGTTGGAGCGCGATACTTTGGCAGGGGGCAAAGTCCGTTTAACAGTCTTATACTAGCCTGCGGGAAGAAGCTGAGGAGCATCCTGCTGGTTTTGCAGCTAATGCTCCTGCACCTCTTCCCAGATGGCAGGATGGAGAATATGTGATGCGATGGGTGGTAGGGGTCTTTGATGATGGAGATGGCTCTGTTGATACATCTCTTCCTGTATATGTCCAGCAGGAAAGGGAGTGGAGCACCAATAATCCTGCTGGCGGTCTTCACAATCCTGTCAAGTTGGTGCCGTTCGTACGCCTTGCAGCTCCCGAACCAGGAAGTGATGCCGTTGGTTAATGTGCTCTCGATGGTGGTTATCATGGGACCAGGGTCTCATCCATACCCCGCAACACTGCTCTCTCTCCCCATCCCCGCACTCGCAACAAGGGCAGAGTCCCCCTAGTCCTCACCTTTCACCCCACCAGCCGGCAAATACAACACATAATCCTCCGCCATTTCCGCCACCTCCAACGTGACCCCACCACTCGCCACATCTTCCCATCTCCCCCCCATGTCTGCCTTCCGCAAAGACCGCTCCCTCCGCAACTCCCTCGTCAATTCTTCCCTTCCCCCCCCACACCACCCACCCCCTCCCCGGGCACTTCCCGTTGCAACCGCAAGAAATGCAACACCTGTCCCTTCACCTCCCCCCTCGACTCCATTCAAGGACCCAAGCAGTCGTTCCAGGTGCGACAAAGGTTCACCTGTATCTCCTCCAACCTCATCTACTGCATCCGCTGCTCTAGATGTCAGCTGATTTACATCGGGGAGACTAAGCGGAGGTTGGGCGATCGTTTCGCCGAACACCTCCGCTCAGTCCGCAATAACCTACCTGAACTCCCGGTGGCTCAGCACTTCAACTCCCCCTCCCATTCCCAATCCGACCTCTCTGTCCTGGGTCTCCTCCATTGCCAGAGTGAGCAACAGCGGAAATTGGAGGAACAGCACCTCATATTCCGTCTGGGGACCTTGCGTCCGGATGGCATTAACATTGAATTCTCCCAATTTTGCTAGCCCTTGCTGTCTCCTCCCCTTCCTCAACCCTCTAGCTGTCTCCTCCCACCCTCCCATCCGCCCGCCCTCGGGCTCCTCCTCCTCCTCCCCTTTTCCTTCCTTCTCCCCCCCCCCATCAGTCTGAAGAAGGGATTCGGCCCGAAACGTTGCCTATTTCCTTCGCTCCATAGATGCTGCTGAGTTTCTCCAGCAATTTTGTGTTCCTTTGGTGGTTAACTTTGGCAGGTCCAAGCTCCCCCTCCAGCCGGTCAACGCTGCAGGGGCTGACATTGAGGTGGTGCAGACATATAAATATCTTGGAGTGCACCAAATCAACTCTGACTCCCTCTACAAAAAAGGCCAGAGCAGACACTTTTTCCTCAGAAGGCTCAAATCCTTCAATGTGTGTAATGAGATGCTGCACATGTTTTACAACACAGTGGTTGCAAGTGTTATTTTCTACGCTGTTTGCTGGGGCAACAGCATTAGTGCAAAAAACAACAAGAAGCTGGTCAAACTGGTTAAACGAGCTAGCTCAGTGCTGGAGGGGAGAGTAGACTCTGGGATTTGGCAATTTTTAATTTTTAATTGTTAATTATTAGTCTTTTTTAAGTATTTATTGCTCTCAGGTAGTGTCCACATTGTATTCTATGTATTTTCTGTCTGCGTTCGTTTTGAATCTGTGGGTTTGTTGGTTGGGGGCTTCTGGACATCTGAATTTCCCTGAGGGGATCAATAAAGTATTTATTATTATTATTATTATTATTAATCCGAGGGGCCACTCAAATCAGCTGACATTTCAAGTTCAAGTACAAGTGAGTTTATTGTCATGTGTCCCTGTATAGGACAATGAAATTCTTGCTTTGCTTAAGCACACAGAACATAGTAGGCATTTACTACAGGACAGATAAATGTGTCCATATACCATGATATAAATATATACACACATGAATAAATAAACTGGTAAAGTGCAAATAGCAGAAAGTGGTTATTAATAATCAGAGCTTTGTCCGAGCCAGGTTTAATAGCCTGATGGCTGTGGGGAAGTAGCTATTCCTGAACCTGGTTGTTGCAGTCTTCAGGCTCCTGTACCTTCTACCTGAAGGTAGCAGGGAGATGAGTGTGTGGCCAGGATGGTGTGTGGGTCTTTGATGATACTGCCAGCCTTTTTGAGGCAGCGACTGCGATAAATCCCCTCGATGGAAGGAAGGTCAGAGCCGATGATGGACTGGGCAGTGTTTACTACTTTTTGTAGTCTTTTCCTCTCCAGGGCGCTCAAATTGCTGAACCAAGCCACGATGCAACCGGTCAGTATAATGACTGTTTTTACATGTTGCTGTTTTACCTGCTTTTAACTCATCACCTCCAGGTTTAAATTCCATTTGGAATATTTTGGAGGACCAAGAAACCAAGAACCAAGAACTATTTATACTGTTTCACCAGGGACTGGATTGTTTTTACTGTTATTAGATTAGATTAGATTAGTTTATTGTCATTCAGACCTTTTGGTCTGAACGAAATTTCATTTCCCTGCAGTCATACATATAATTAAAAAATGACAAAAACACACATCAACACAAATGTAACATCCACCACAGTGAGTTCACCAAACACCTCCTCACAGTGGTGGAAGGCAAAATCTTAAAGTCTCTGTCTTTTCCCTTTGTTCTCCCTCTGCGCCGAGGCGATGGTTCAAACTCCGCGAGTGGTCGCTGCCTCCGCCACAGCTCCAGGGCCAAGTCGGGTCTCCACTCCCGCTGCTGAACAATCACCTACAAAGCCCTCCACCATCTGGCCCCCCCATATCTCATTGACCTCCTCTCCCCCTACCGACCCTCACGGTCCCTCAGATCCACATCAGCCGGTCTCCTCTCCATCCACAAGTCCAACCTCCGCAGTTTTGGGGACAGAGCCTTCTCCAGGGCAGCTCCCAGGCTCTGGAACTCCCTCCCCCAACTGATCCGCAATTCAGTGTCCCTCACCATCTTCCAGTCCCGCCTCAAGACCCATCTCTTCACCTCTGCCTATCCTTAGCCGCACGTCCCCGTCCCTTTTCATCTGTGCATTAATTGCCTCATATTGTGTTTTGTATTGAATTCTGTCTTTACTTTGTGTACTAGTCGTGTCTCTAGTCTCTACTATTTATTTCATTCCCCTTACATGTTTTTCCTCTACATGCTCAATTTTTGTAAGGTGTCCTTGAGACTCTTGAAATTTATTATTTTATTATTAATTATGTGAACAAGGGGTCACACAGTTTAAGGATAAGGGGGAAATCTTTTAGGACCGAGATGAGGAAAACATTTTTCACACAGAGTGGTGAATCTGTGGAATTCTCTGCCACAGAATGTAGTTGAGGCCACAGTTCATTGGCTATATTTAAGAGGGAGTTAGATGTGGCCCTTGTGGCTAAAGGGATCAGGGGGTATGGAGAGAAGGCAGGTACAGGATACTGAGTCGGATGATCAGCCATGATCATATTGAATGGCGGTGCAGGCTCGAAGGGCCGAATGGCCTACTCCTGCACCTATTTTCTGTTTCTAATATAATACACCGGTAACACGTTCAGTGTGTGAATATACACACACATACATATATATTTATGTATAGAGACATAGAAAATAGGCGCAGGAGTGGGCCATTCGGCCCTTCGAGCCAGCACCCCCCATTCAATATGATCATGGCTGAAATCATACAGAACATGGGTGGGGAACCTGCGGCCTTGGTTTCTGGGTCCTCCAAAATTGTCCAAATTGAATTAAAACTGGAGGTGGTGGAGGGAGGATTTAAGTGCGGCCTTTTGAATGAATCCAAGTTTGGTAGAACAAATGATTTTATTTTTATTAATATGTTTTTGTTCGTCTTTTATTATTTTTATTTTAATCCTAAAACGAACGTACTTAAAATACCAAAGAGTAAAAGATTCAACTAAATAATCCTCATAATTTCTCATTGAAGTTTCTTGGATACGGCCTTATTAGATTGCAGCTAACTTAATGCGGACTTCCAACATGAAAAGGTTCCCCACCCCTACTTCTTCTTCTTCTTTCGTGTGGCATGCATAGCCTAAAGTTGTTGGACAACTTGTTCTATTTGATCTTCCGTTTGTGCACGTCGAGTTGATTGCATTAGTCGGAACAGGGCAGACCACGTGAAGGAGGGAGGAGGTGAAAGAATGAGAGAGAGAGAGCAGTGTGAGCAAGAAGGCAGTGAAGAGAGACGGGGAGAGAGACAGGGAGATGAAGTCACAGGGGGCAGTGATAGAGAACCCGCTTTCCAAAGTCCACCAGCAGCTGGAACAGGTCGTTGTCAGGGCCGTTGCTCTGGACGGCCTGGAGTCACGTATAGACCCGGTAGGGTCTGTGAGGGTCAGTGTGTGACCTGTGGCCCCGTGAGGGAGAAAGATGGGACGGTGAGGGTGTGTGTGTGTGTGTCTGTCTGCCCGCGTGTTTCTGCCTGCATGTGTGCGTCTGCTTGTGTGTATGTCTGTGAGGGGTGTGTGTGTGTACTGTGCGCATGTATGTGTGTGTGGGGTGTCTGTATGTGTGTTGTGCGCATGTATGTGTGTTGTGTGCATGTATGTGTGTGTTGTGTGCATGTATGTGTGTGTGTGTGCATGTATGTATGTGTATTGTGTAGTGCGCATGTGTGCACACATATGTGTATGTCTATATGTGGGGTGTGTGTTGTGTGCATGTATGTCTGTGTGTGTGCACATGTATGTCTGTGTGGACTGTGTGTGTGTACGTGTATGTACATGTATGTCTGTGTATGGATTGTATGTCTGTGTGTGGATTGTATGTCTGTGTGTGTACGTGTATGTACATGTATGTCTGTGTGTGGATTGTATGTCTGTGTGTGTACGTGTATGTACATGTATGTCTGTGTGTGGATTGTATGTCTGTGTGTGTACATGTATATACATGTATGTCTGTGTGTGGATTGTATGTCTGTGTGTCTGTGACTGTGTCTGTGTGTGTGTGTGTGTGTGTGTGTGTGTGCGCGCGTTTCTCTTCACGTTACACAGAGGGATGCAGCAACCCGACTCTGTCCCAGCTCCCAGCTCAGCCACCTGTAAATGCTGGGATTAGCAGCGCCGGGCCCCAGTGCGGGCCGACCGTCTTTGCACGGGCACCTCAACGGCAGGTGCTCAGCTCCGCCAATGTACTGTAGCGGTTTCCCTCTGTCCACTGGGCACAACCGCGAGAGATTGGAAAAATACTTTTTGTCGCCAGAAAACGTGAGGGAAAATCTTTGAAGCGTGGGGGTAGGATTCAAGTTTAAAATTAGTGCCATTCTTTGGAAGGACTGACCCCTTAAATGTCAACTACTAAAGTTGGTGTCATTTTAAGGTGTGATTACCACAAATCTTTCTGTGTGAATTAAGAAGTGACAAGCAAGTAAAATGTGGTATTTTAAGGTACAAATTAAAAAAATAATTGCAGTATAAATTGAGGCAAGAAAACTGTGTCATTTCAAGGTACAATAATCAAAAAAAATCTGCATAAGGGGAACCTTTGGAACCCTACCAGGGGGCAATAGACAATAGGTGCAGGAGGAGGCCATTCGGCCCTTCGAGCCAGCACCGCCATTCAATGTGATCATGGCTGATCATCCCCAATCAGTACCCCGTTCCTGCCTTCTCACCATATCCCCTGACTCCGCTATCTTTAAGAGCCATATCTAGCTCTCTCTTGAAAGCATCCAGAGAACCCGCCTCCACCGCCCTCTGAGGCAGAGAATTCCACACTCACAACTCTCAGTGTGAAAAAGTGTCTAAATGGCTTACCATTTATTCTTAAACTGTGTGTGGCCCCTGGTTCTGGACTCCAACATCGGGAGCATGTTTCCTGCCTCTAGTGTGTCCAAACCCTTAATAATCTTATATGCTTCAATAAGATAACCTCTCATCCTACTAAACTCCGGAGTATACAAACCCAGCCGCTCCATTCTCTCAGCATATGACAGTCCCGCCATCCCAGGAATTAACCTGGTGAACCTACGCTGCACTCCCTCAATAGGAAGAATGTCCTTCCTCAAATTAGGGGACCAAAACTGCACACAATGCCCCTTTGATCTGGTATTTTGTTGGTTCACATGCTTGATCAATGGTGTGTTTATCATTAATGATTTATTATTATTGATAAGGACAAATGTTTTATTATTATTGGTTAGGACAAATAGACTCAGGAACAGTTGTTTTCCGAAAGTCATAACTACTATTAACTCACACATGCACTGACTTCACAGCCCAACACCCGGACTTCCATCTATTCTATCCACGGACTGAAATTTGGAACTGTAATGTGTATTGTAACTGTAATTTTTAATATTTTTTAATTTTTTGAAAAATATTTTAATATAATTTTTAAACATCTGCCTAAGAATACTACCTATTCATCCTTCACCATTTTGCCTTTATAGATATGTATATAGCGCCGCAGAATTGTGCACCTATGTTGTACTACACTAGTCCCACATTGTACAAATTCCTTGTATGTGAATACTTGGCCAATAAACTTACTTACTTACTTTGGAACTTACTTTGCGTACAGTTTTGGTCTCCTAATCTGAGGAAAGACATTCTTGCCATAGAGGGAGTACAGAGAAGGTTCACCAGACTGATTCCTGGGATGTCAGGACTTTCATATGAAGAAAGACTGGATAGACTCGGCTTGTACTCGCTAGAATTTAGAAGATTGAGGGGGGATCTTATAGAAACTTACAAAATTCTTAAGGGGTTGGACAGGCTAGATGCAGGAAGATTGTTCCCGATGTTGGGGAAGTCCAGAACAAGGGGTCGCAGTTTAAGGATAAGGGGGAAATCTTTTAGGACCGAGATGAGAAAAACATTTTTCACACAGAGTGGTGAATCTGTGGAATTGGCTGCCACAGAAGGTAGTCGAGGCCACAGTTCATTGGCTATATTTAAGAGGGAGTTAGATGTGGCCCTTGTGGCTAAAGGGATCAGGGGGTATGGAGAGAAGGCAGGTACGGGATACTGAGTTGGATGATCAGCCATGATCATATCGAATGGCGGTGCAGGCTCGAAGGGCCGAATGGCCTACTCCTGCACCTATTGTCTATGTTTCTATGCCACTGTATGTCATGTTGTTACTTGTGGGCGGAGCACCAAGGCAAATTCCTTGTATGTGAATACTTGGCCAATAAGCTTACTTACCTTGGAACCCCCATCTCTCTTCCTTTTTTCTCTCGGTGTTTTCCTGCCCCTTGCCGGGGGGGTCGAGACCCTTCCTCAGGCTGTTCCAACTAAACCATGACTCTTTTCGAAGCACAAGGCAAGACCCGCGTTTGTTTTCGTTTTTAGTGGAAACGTTTTAATGGACATCGAAAAGAAGCAATAGATAGTTACCTGCTTGGATTCCAGGCGCCCCCTCCCAACCCAACCACCCCCCCCCCCCCCCCCCCCCCCCCCCCCCCCCACCGCCCCGCCCCCGGTAAAAAGAACAACCAAAAATAAAACAGCAGACAGTATCAAAAAAAAACTAGACTGGAAAAAGGCCGCGTGACATTGGAAAAATACTTTGTCGCAAGAAACCGTGAGGGAGATAAACGAAAATCTTTGAAGGGTGTGGGGGGGGGGGGGAGGGGGGGGTTCAATTTTAAAATTAGTACCGTTCTTCGGAAGGACTGACCCGTTAAGTGTCGGCTACTACTCTAGCTAAAGTGTGGGTGTATATATCTATAGTTAAAAAAATATTTCAATCCCCCCCCCACAACACCACACTACCGCAGGGGACAGAGCGGGGGGGGAATCTCGTTTCGGAACTCGTCTTTGTGCAAACGTGTGTTGCGCGCTGGCTGAGAGCTTGGCGGCAGATCTGCGGGGTTTGGCCGGGGAGGGGGGGCTGGGGTGAGGGAAGCACTTTGTGTCCGGGACGCATTGGAGGAAGGGAGTGGGTGGGGTGGGGGGGACGCTCTCAGAGAGGGGGGGGGGGGGAGTCACAGACGTGGGCCACGGGGGCCGCTGGCGACTGACCCGCTGATACTGGAGCAGAAATCTTCCCCCCCCCCACCCCGATGGCGAGTGGCCGGGAGTTCGGGAAGGTTGGACGTTCCGACCTGCGGCCGCTGGGAACGTCTGTGGAGCTGGAGGCGGGAGGGGGGAGGGGTGAGGGGGGAGGGGGGAGGGGTGATTTGTAGAGGCACGTTGGTGGCTGAGGGGAAGGAAGGAAGGAGCTGGAAATCTATGGCCTGCCCTGGTAGTGACTGAGGGTCATCACTCTTTGTACAGCGGGACACACACTCACACACAGGCACATACACACACACTTACATCCTTGCACACGCACACTTGTACAAATGCGCACACACTTACAACTGTGCACACACACTCGTAGAGACACATACACACACCCTTACATCCTTGCACACGCACTTGTACAAATGCACACACTTACAACTGTGCACTCACACTCGTGCACACACGTACACCATTGCACATGCATGCACATGCACGACACTTGTACAAACGCAAACACTTGTGCACGCTCACACTCAGAGACACACACACACACACACTTACATCCATGCACACCCGCTTGTACAAACGCACACTTACACCCGCACATACGTGGACACGCACGCACACTCACATCCATGCACACACAAGTAGACGGGCACATTGTATACGCAGGCACACTGGCGCACGTTCACACACACACACACACAAAGACCTACTCGGGGGGGAGGGGGGTGGGAAGTGAGGCAACTGCAGACAAAGTTCTCAAGAGGGCTCCGCACTCCAGTCCCGCCCCTTCCCGCCCCCTCCCCTCCTCGTCCAGTCCAGTCCCGTCGCGGGCGGGTGAGTTAGGAGGGAGGAGGGTTTGGATTTTGGTAAATGGATGCCTTTTCTTTCAGGGTGTCCATACAGAGACGGCAGCTCCAGCTTCCTGCAAGCAAAGGCAGAGGGGGGGGGGGCGGGTTACACCAAGGTGTACAGGCGTACAGTCACACCGCACGGACACAGGCCCTTCGGCCCAACTGGCCCGTGCTGACCAACATGCCCCATCTTCAGCAGTCCCACCTGCCTGCGTTTGGCCCACATCCCTCTAAACCTGTCCTACCCATGTACCTGTTTATAAAGTATCCATTCAATACTGTCAACTACCCCCTTGGACAATTTGCTCCATACACCCACCACGCTCTCTGTGAAAATACTATCCCATCAGATTCATAGCAATGCAAGAATGTCATTGTCCTATCTGGGACACCTTTTTGACTTGACTTGAACTTCATAGGTTCTAGGAGCAGAATTAGGCCATTCAGCCCATCCAGTCTACTCTGCCATTCAATCATGGCTGATCTATCTCTCCCTCTCAACCCCATTCTCCTGCCTTCTCCCCATGACCCCTGACACCCGCACTAATCAGGAAAATTGGAGGAACAGCACCTCATATTCCGCTTGGGGAGTCTGCATCCTGGGGGCATGAGCATTGAATTCTCCCAGGTACACAAAAACGCTGGTTCGCAATACCCAACCTGATCTCCCGGTGGCTCAGCACTTCAACTCCCCCCTCCCATTCCCAATCCCACCTTTCTGTCCTGGGCCTCCTCCATGGCCAGAGTGAGCACCACCGCAAACTGGAGGAGCAGCACCTCATATTCCGCTTGGGCAGCCTGCACCCTAGCGGCATAAACATTGACCTCTCCAATTTCTGGTAGCCCTTGCTGTCTCCTCCCCTCCTCAGCTCTCCCTCAGCCCTCTGGCTCCTCCTGTCCCTCCCCCCACCGTACATCAGTCTGAAGAAGGGTTTCGGCCCGAAACTTTGCCTATTTCCTTTGCTCCATAGATGCTGCTGCACCTGCTGAGTTTCTCCAGCACTTTTGTCTACCTTCAAGAATCTATCAATCAGGTTACTATTAAAACATTCCCCTCTCACCTTAAACCCCATGTCCTCTGGTTCTTGGTTCCCCCTCCTCTGGGTTAAAGTCTCCGTGCACTCACCCCATCCATTTTCCCCCTCATGGTCTTGTGCACCTGTAGCCTGCTCAACAGGCCCTTCGGCCCCACCAGCCCAAGCCAGCCAACCAGTCCCATCTACACTAGTCCCACCTGCCTGCGTTTGGCCCGTATCCCTCCAAACCTGTCCTGCCCGGGTAGCTGGCCAAGTGTCTCTTTGACATTGTGATAGTCCCAGCCTCAGCGACCTCCTCTGGCAGCTCGTTCAATGCACCCACTGTGTAATTAAGCAAGGCACCTCTCCCCCAAACCCAGCTGAGGCTTATCGACAGGGGGGGGAGGGGAGGAGGGGGGTGGGAAGAGGGGAGGGAGGGGAAGGGGGAAGGGCATGGGGGGGGGGGGGGGGGAAGGGGAAGAGGGAAGAGGGGAGGTGAGTGAGGGGAATGGGGAGAAGGGGCAGTGGGGGAGGAGGGGAGGGGGGAAGGAAAAGATGGGCCGAATGGCCTACTCCTGCACCTATTGTCTTTTGTAAAGGGAGGGGGGAGGAGGGGGGAGGAGAGGGGGAAGAGGGGAGGTGAGGGAGAGGGGAAAGGGGGGGAGGGGAAGGGGAAGGGGGAAGAAGGTTGGGAGGGTAGGGGAGAAGGGTGGGAGGGGAGGGAGGAGAGGGAGGAGGGTGGAGAGGGGGAGTAAAAGGGCCGGATGAGGGTTGGGAGGGGCTTCCTCACCTTCGGGGGGCTCTGACATGGGTGGAGTGAGGCAGTACATGTGGTAGCCACGGTCACAGTCATCGCAGAACAGGAGCTGGTCCTAGAGAAACCAGAGCGTAGGTCAACAGGTTCGACGCCCCCCTCCTCACCCCCCCGCCCCTCCCCCCCCCCCCTCCCGCGGGGCACGCCCAGGCCCGCCACACTCACGTCGTTCTCCGAGGTGCCGCACAGGTTGCAGCACTTGCACTCGATGCATTGCCACCGGTATGTCTTCACCGCAGCCATCATCACCGGCGTGAACTGGAGACAAGAGGGGTGTCCTGCCAAAAACATCCGGGGTTTACCGGCCGGCCGTTCACATGCAGTTCCTGCACAAACATTAACCGTGCCCCCCCCTCCCCTCCATCCCTCCCCCATTCTTTTTTTCCCCCTCCCTACCTCCCCCCCTACCACCCCCATCCCCCCCTCCCTCCCTCCCCCCCCCCTCCCTTCCTCCCCCCCCTCAGTCTTTCACCCAGATTAACATAGAAAATAGGTGCAGGAGGAGGCCATTCAGCCCTTCAAGCCAGCACCGCCATTCATTGTGATCATGGCTGATCGTCCCCAATCAATAACCCGTGTCACAATACACATTGAATATAGACCTCCCGGTCTCTATGTAAATATAGTTAAATGTTTAAAAGAAAACTCATATATAAAAAAAAACAAAAAGAGAAAAAGAGAAAAAGAGAAAAAAGGAAAAAACAAAACCCCCCTAAACTAGAAACATAGAAACTAGGTGCAGGAGGAGGCCATTCGGCCCTTCGAGCCAGCACCGCCATTCATTGCGATCATGGCTGATCGTCCCCAATCAGTACCCGTGCCTGCCTTCTCCCCATACCCCTTGACTCCACTAGCCCCTACAGCTCTATCTAACTCTCTCTTAAATCCATCCAGTGACTTGGCCTCCACTGCCCTCTGTGGCAGGGAATTCCACAAATTCACAACTCTCTGGGTGGAAAAGTTTTTTCTCACCTCAGTCTTAAATGGCCTCCCCTTTATTCTAAGACTGTGTGTGGCCCCTGGTTCTGGACTCGCCCAACATTGGGAACATTTTTTACTGCATCTAGCTTGTCCAGTCCTTTTATAATTTTATATGTTTCTATAAGATCCCCCCCTCATCCTTCTAAACTCCAGTGGATACAAGCCTAGTCTTTTCAATCTTTCCTCATATGACAGTCCCGCCATCCCAGGGATCAATCTCTTTGAGGTACTCCTTACCTTCTTTGTTGTATTAGCACAATGTAGTGTGACATTTTGCACAATTCATTACTACCCATTAATCATACCCAAAACTGAGTGACAACAGGTGCAGGAGGAGGCCATTCGGCCCTTCGAGCCAGAGTACAGGAATCAAGAACTAGAGGGCACAGGTTTAAAATGAGAGGGGAAAGATCCTGACCGCGGGTGCTCTCTGTACGGAGTCTCCACATTCTCCCCCCGTGACCTGCGTGGGTTTTCTCCGAGATCTCCGGTTTCCTCCCACACTCCAA
Source organism: Amblyraja radiata (assembly GCF_010909765.2). Taxonomy (NCBI): domain Eukaryota; kingdom Metazoa; phylum Chordata; class Chondrichthyes; order Rajiformes; family Rajidae; genus Amblyraja; species Amblyraja radiata. The sequence continues at coordinate 30,073 of NW_022630862.1, read as the reverse complement.
GGACGTGCGGGTCTATGTGGGTTAGTCTATGTGTGAAATTGTCCCTAGTGTGTGTGTGTGTGTGTGTGTGTGTGTGTGTGTGTGTGTGTGTGTGTGTGTGTGTGTGTGCGCGCTGGATAGTGTTGGTGTGCGGGGATCGCTGGTCGGCACGGACTCGGTGGGCCGAAGGGCCTGGATGTCTAAAGTAAAGTCACTATGAACTTAAGGGAGGGGGATGGGGGGGGATGGGGGGCGTTACCTGAGCGTCCACAGTCAGAGCAAGAGACCAGCTCCTCTGACTGGCCAGTCTTCTTGTTGAGCCGCGAGTCTCCCAGGCAGAAGTCGCAGTAGTTGTTGGGCAGCGCCAGGCCGTCCGGACCCTTCTTGGCTGCAGCGGGGAGAACGGCAAACGGTGGCGGTGAGAGAGGCCGGCTGGTGTTGCCGCAGAGTCCCACCATTCATGCAGCCCCGCAGGGCGGCAGCCCGCGGCACGGCAACGTCCGTACCGGCACACGGGCAGTACCGCGGGACACGCACGTTACACACACGCACACGATGATACTCAAACACACTGATGCACACAGACTGATACACACAGACCCACACACACACTGATACACCGACCCACACACATACACTGATACACCGACCCACACACACACTGATACACCGACCGACCCACACACACACTGATACACCGACCCACACACACACACACACACTGATACACCGACCCACACACACACTGATACACAGACCCACACACACACTGATACACCGACCCACACACACACACACACACACACTGATACACCGACCCACACACGCACACAGATACACACACTCACACACACTGATACACACAGACCCACACACCACACTGATACACACACACACACACACAGACAATCACAGACAATCACAGACAATCACAGACCGACACACACACACACACACACACACACACACACACACACAGCCACAGAAACACACACAGGCAGATACAAATAAGAGACACACACAGATATACACACACACACACACACACACACACAAATGAATGCAGACAGACTGAGACACAGATAGACAGAGACACACGTGTGCACACATACACACACACACACACACAAATGAATGCAGACAGACAGATAGACACACGTGTGCACACATACACACACACAAACATACACACATGTAAACACCCACATGCAAAAAGACAACACACACATGCACGCATGCATTCAGACGCACACACACACGTACGCATCCACACAAACACACACACACGCACTCACTCAGACACAAGCACGCATTCACTCACGCAGACACACACACACGCCCGTGTCCCTACCCCTCACACCCAGCGGCCCTGACACGCAGTATGACGGTAGTGAGAGAGAGAGAGAGAGAGAGAGAAAGGGAGAGGCTAGCACCGAACCTGCTTTCAATTTTCTAAAGTCACTCGGAGGTCGACCTACTGCAATGAAGAGAAGGGGAGAGTGAGACAAGACCAGCGGACCAGCCGATCTCCCCCACACCCACCGTCCCCCCAAACACTGCCTCGCACTGCGGGAGGGGGGGGGGGGGCGGGGGGGGGGGGGCGCCGCGCTGCGAGAGGGGGGGGGGGGGGAACCGAGGATCACAGATTTAGATTGAGATGGGAAAGATTTAACAGGATTGGGAAGGATGGCGGGAGTATGGAACGAGCTGTCGGAGGAGGTGGTTGAGGCAGGGACTATAACAGCACTTACGCAAGGATGTGGATAGGAGAGGGTGAGAGGGATACGGACTTATTGTCCTGATATTGAGGGAGTGCAGGGTAGGTTTACAAGGTTAATTCCCGGGATGGCAGGACTGTCATATGCTGAGAGAATGGAGCAGCTGGGCTTGTACACTCTGTGGAGTTTAGAAGGATGAGAGGGGATCTCATTGAAACATATAAGATTGTTAAGGGCTTGGACACGCTAGAGGCAGGAAACATGTTCCCGATGTTGGGGGAGTCGAGAACCAGGGGCCACAGTTTAAGATTTAGAACGGAGACGAGGAAACACTTTTTCTCGCAGAGAGTGGTGAGTCTGTGGAATTCTCTGCCTCAGAGGGTGGTGGAGGCCGGTTCTCTGGATGCTTTCAAGAGAGCTAGATAGGGCTCTTAAACATAGCGGAGTCAGGGGATATGAGGAGAAGGCAGGAATGGGGTACTGATTGGGGATGATCAGCCATGATCACATTGAATGGCGGTGCTGGCTCGAAGGGCCAAATGGCCTGCTCCTGCACCTATTGTCTATTGACTCGAGGAGCTATAGTGGTTGGGGCAGGCTGGGACTCTATTCCCTGGAGCGCAGGAGGATGAGGGAGTGATCTTATAGCGTTGTATAAAATCATGAGAGGAATAGATCGGGTAGACGCACAGAGTCTCTTGCCCAGAGTAGGGGAATCGAGGACCAGAGGACATGGGTTCAAGGTGAAGGGGGAAAGATTGAATAGGAATCTGAGGGGTAACCTTTTCCACACAGAGGGTGGTGGGTGTATGGAACGAGCTGCCGGAGGAGGTAGTTTAAGGTGAAAGGGAAAAGATTGAATAGGAATCTGAGGGGTAACCTTTTCCACACAGAGGGTGGTGGGTGTAAGGAACGAGCTGCCGGAGGAGGTAGTTTAAGGTGAAAGGGAAAAGATTGAATAGGAATCTGAGGGGTAACCTTTTCCACACAGAGGGTGGTGGGTGTATGGAACGAGCTGCCGGAGGAGGTAGTTTAAGGTGAAAGGGAAAAGATTTAATAGGAATCTAAAGTGGACAAAAATGCTGGAGAAACTCAGCGGGTGAGGCAGCATCTACCTTCGATTTTTCCACCATCTGCAGTTCTTTCTTAAACATTGGGATCTGAAGGGTAACATTGGAACGAGGAGGTATTTGAGGCTGGGACTACAACAGAATTTAAAAGGCACTTAGACATGTACATGTAGAACACAAAATGCTGGAGTAACTCAGCGGGACAGGCAGCATCTCTGGAGAGAAGGAATGGGCGACGTTTTGGGTCGGGGCCCTTCTTTCTTAGACAGGTACGTGGATAGGAAAGGTTAAGGGGGTTATGGGCCAAACGCGGGCAGCTGGGATGAGTGTAGGTCGATGGGGTGCGTGGGTGAGGTGGGCCGAAGGGCCTGATTCCGTGCTGGGACTCGGCGAGCTTTCTAGCCTAACGCTCACAGACACCTGATACATCCCAGCCCTGGCGCTGTGAGGCAGCAACTCTACCTCTGCACCACCGCACCGCCCCACAGGACACCAACTTGACCAGATCCGCAGGTACACCTCACCAGCCCTTGGAGTACAGCATTACATCCCTGCTTTTGCATTCAAGCCCTCTTGACATAAATGACAATAGACAACAGGTGCAGGAGTAGAGGCCATTCGGCCCTTCCAGCCAGCACCGCCATTCAATGTGATCATGGCTGATCATCCCCAATCAGTACCCCGTTCCTGCCTTCTCCTCTGACTCCGCTATCTTTAAGAGCCCTATCTAGCTCTCTCTTGAAAGCATCCAGAGAACCGGCCTCCACCGGCAGAGAATTCCACAGACTCACCACTCTCTGTGAGAAAAAGAGTTTCCTCATCTCCGGGATGGCGGGACTGTCATATGCTGAGAGAATGGAGCGGATGGGCTTGTACACTCTGGAGTTTAAAAGGATGAGAGGATATCTCATTGAAACATATAAGATTGTTAAGGGTTTGGACACGCTAGAGGCAGGAAACATGTTCCCGATGTTGGGGGAGTCCAGAACCAGGGGCCACACACACAGTTTAAGCATAAGGGGTTTCCGTTCTAAATGGTTTACCCCCTTATATACTAAGGCCCCTGGGTCTGGACTCCCCTAACATCAGGAACATGTTTCCTGCCTCTAGCGTGTCCAAGCCCTTAACAATCTTATATGTTTCAATGAGATGCCCTCTCATCCTTCCAAACTCCAGAGTGTACAAGCCCAACCGCTCCATTCTCTCAGCATATGACAGTCCCGCCATCCCGGGAATTAACCTTGTAAACCTACGCTGGGCTCCCTCAATAGCAAGAATGTCCTTCCTCAAATTAGGGGACCACAACTGCACACAATACTCCAGGTGTGGTCTCACTAGGGCCCTGTACAACTGCAGAAGGACCTATTTGCTCCTACCGGATCACCTACAATATCCTGGTCCTCACCTACAAAGCCCTCCACCATCTGGCCCCCCCATATCTCACTGACCTCCTCTCCCCCTACCAACCCTCATGGTCCCTCAGATCCACATCAGCCGGTCTCCTCTCCATCCACAAGTCCAACCTCCGCAGTTTTGGGGACAGAGCCTTCTCCAGGGCAGCTCCCAGGCTCTGGAACTCCCTCTCCCAACTGATCCGCAATTCCGTGTCCCTCACCATCTTCCAGTCCCGCCTCAAGACCCATCTCTTCACTTCTGCCTATCCTTAGCCCCACGTCCCCGTCCCTTTTCATCTGTGCATGAATTGCCTCATATTGTGTTTTGTATTGAATTCTGTCTTTACTTTGTGTACTAGTCATGTCTCTACTATTTATTTCATTCCCCTTTACATGTTTTTCCTCTACATGCTCAATTTTTGTAAGGTGTCCTTGAGACTCTTGAAAGGCGCTCTTAAATAAAATGTATTATTATTATTATTATATTCGATTCCTCATTGCTAGCATTGAGTTTGCCTTCTTCACTACCGATTCGACCTGCAAATGAACTATTTGGGGCACTCACAAGTCCCTTTGCACCTCTGATTTCCGGATTCTCTCCCGATTTAGAAACTAGTCTACGCCTTTATTCCCAATGCCAAAAATGCATGGCTCCACACCTTGGTGCACTAGATTCCATCCTCCACTTCTCCCAACCTGTCCAAGCCCGTCTGCAGAGGCCCTGCTTTCTCCGCACTACCTGCCCCTCCACCTATTTGTGAATCATCCCCAAACCTGGCCACGAAGCCTTCGATCCCCTCGTCCCAATCAATGACACACAGCGCCAGAGACCCGAGTTCGATCCTGACCTCCGATGCGAACGGCCGTTTGTACGTTCTCCCCGTGACCTCCTGTGTTGCCTCCGGATTCCTCCCACACCCCAAAGACGTGCGGGTTTGTAGGTCAATTGGTTTGGTGTCAGTACAAATTATCCCTAGTGTGTGTGTGTAGGATGGTGTTAGTGTGCGGGGATCGCTGGTCGGCGCGGACTCGGTGGGCCGAAGGGCCTGTTTCCGCGCTGTATCTCTAAACTAAACACGAGTCACAACTAAACACGAGTCACAACTAAACACGAGTCACAACTAAACACGAGTCACAACTAAACACGAGTCCCCCCCACCCCCCCGCGACCCCAACCGCGCCCCCAAAAATGAGAAAAAGTGGATCTACGCACACTTACGTTCCTCTCGCCGATGCGACACGGGCACGGGAGGGTCCAGGTCTTTGTCGTCATCCCCTTCCTCGTCGGCCAAGTGGGAATGTGCGTAGTGGTAGCTCAGGCCCGGCCGGTTCTTGTAACGCTTGCCACAGACTGCCGGGCGGAGGGGGACAGAGGGGGAAGGGATGGAGAAACAAGAAAGAAATTTAAGCAAGGGTAGACATACCCGACTTGAAACCCTGGGCTGGCCGCGTGCCGGGGTTGTTAACCGGCCGAGACCACCACGGGCGGGCATGCTCCTCGATTGACGGTCGCCACCACGGAACCCCCCCCCCGCACGAGGTTGGAACAAAGCGAGCTAGGAGCGGGTCGGCCATCTTTGTTCCTTCTCGGGTCCTTAGTTACGTTGCCTGTTCATATTTTCATTCTCCTCACATCGTTTCTTTGCAAAACGGCCGCTCCCCCAGACACCTTCTCCTCTCAAGGCCACGCTGCAAGTTCGCAGGTTTATAGGGGGGTAGAATTAGGCCATTCGGCCCATCAAGTCCACAAGGCCATTCAATCACCGCTGCCTCCTGTTCCCACTCCCCTGCCTTCTCCGCAAAACCTTTGACACTTGATCTAATCAAGAACTTGTCTCTCTCTGCCTTAAAAATATCCACTGACTTGGCCTCCGCAGCCCTCTGTGATAATGGATTAACTACCCTCCGACTAAAGTGGTTCCTCCTCACCTCTATCTTAAAAGACCGGGCCTACATCGCCATTCAGCGTCACCCTCAGCTCTCCTCTCTCCAGAAGTCCATCACGTGGCCATTTCTTCCTTCTCCCAGGTCCCAGCGACTCTACCATTGTACCACCATGCAGCCCCCTCTTCTGCCCCCCTCCCCAGACCCCCTTTTAGTCACGTTTTTAGTTTTAGAACCACAGCGCGGAAACAGGGGCCCATTCGGCCCGCCGAGTTCGTGCCGACCAGCGATCCCCGCACACTGACACTATCTCACACACTCGGTACAATTTACAATATCATTAAGCCACTTAACCTACAAACCTGTACACCTTTGGAGTTCGGTTAACGGCGTCGAAAACTGCACGCAAATCAGCTCACAAACAACCTGCAGTGTTATTTCTCCACTCATGTCTTGTCCTCAAATTAAGACGCCATCACTTTGCAGGCATATTGTTTCAAGCCATCTTAATTCATAAGTTCATAACTGATAGGAGCAGAAGTAGACCATTCGGCCCATCCAGTCTACTCCGCCATTCAATCATGGCTGATCTATCTCTCTCTCCTCATAACCCCATTCTCCTGCCTTCTCCCCATAACCCCCGACACCCGTACTAATCAAGAATCTATCTATCTCTGCCTTAAAAATGCCCACTGACTTGTGGCCTCCACAGCCTTCAGTGGCAAAGAATTCCACAGATTCACCACCCTCTGACTAAAGACATTTCTCCTCCACTCCTTCCTAAAAGGAACGTCCTTTAATTCTGAGGCTGTGCCCTCTGGTCCTGGACTCTCCCTCCAGTGGAAACATCCTCTCCACATTCACTCTACCCAGGCCTTTCATTATTCTACATTTCAATGAGGCAATCGATTAATTCCTAACAGTGTCAAGAAAGGATCGACACTAGATGCTGGAGTAACTCAGCGGGACGGGCAGCATCCCTTGAGAGAAGGAATGGGGCGACGTTTCGGGTCGAGACCCTTCTTCAGACGGACAAGGGTCTCGACCCAAAGTGTCACCTATTCCTTTTCTCCAGAGACGCTGCCTGAAGTCCATCATGTGACCATTTCTTCCTTCTGGTTCGATCTCCCAGATAGTGAGCTGGTGGGGTGGGGTTGGGGAAGTTGTGGAGGGGGGGGGGGGGGAGGAGTTTCTTTTGGCTTCTTGGGGAGACGCCATGGCTGTTGGGGAAGGGGAAGCGACGAGCTCGGAGCAGCGGGATTCTCCTCTTCCGACCACGCCGCGACCGAGGGGCTCCATCGGGATCTTGCAGGGGTAGAAGCACCACAGAGAGGTTAAACCAGCAGGCACTTTGCGGCAGGCTCAGTTACGCAGCACGGAAACAGGCCCTTCGGCCCAACACGTCCGTGCCGACCAAGATGCCCCATCTGCGCGGGTCGCGGTGGGGGGGGTGAGGGGGGAGTTATAGAGCAGAGGGATCGAGGAGTACAGGTACATGCTTCCTTGAATGTGATGCCACAGGTAGACAGGGCGGCCAAAAAAGCCTTTGGGCACATTGGCCTCCATCAGTCAGTGTAACGAGTGCAGAAACTCAACGGGACAGGCAGCATCTCTGGAGAGAAGGAACGGATGACGTTTCAGGTCGAGACCCTTCTTCAGACTGAAGGGTCCGAAATGTCACCCATTCCTTCTCTCATAGAAGCATAGAAAATAGGTGCAGGAGGAGGCCATTCGGCCCTCCGAGCCAGCACCGCCATTCATTGTGATCATTGCTGATCGTCCCCATATCAATAACCCGTGCCTGCCTTCTCCCCATATCCCTTGACTCCACTGGCCCCTAGAGCTCTATCTAACTCTCTCTTAAATCCATCCAGTGACTTGGCCTCCACTGCCCTCTGTGGCAGGGAATTCCACAAATTCGCAACTCTCTGGGTGAAAAAGTTTTTTCTCACCTCAGTCTTAAATGACCTCCTCTTTATTCTAAGATTGTGTGTGTGTGGCCCCTGGTTCTGGACTCGCCCAACATTGGGAACATTTTTCCTGCATCTAGCTTGTCCAGTCCATTTTATCTCCAGAGATGCTGCCTGTCCCGCTGAGTTACTCCAGCATTGTGTGTCTATCTTCGATTTAAACCAGCTTCTGCAGTTCTTTCCTACACATAATGAGTGTAGACGTCGGGAGGCCATGTTGCAGTTGTATGAGACGTTAGTGAGGCCACATTTTGGAGTATTTTTGTTCAGTTTTGGATCACCGTGTTGTGGGAAAGATGTTGCCAAGCTGGAGAGGGTGCAGAGAAGACTTACGAGGATATCGCCAGGACTAGAGGGGCCTGAGCTATTGAGAGAGGCCCATATCCCCCTCGTGATTTTGTACATCTCTGTAAGATCGCCCCTCATCCTCCCGCGCTCCAAAGAATAAAGTCCTAGCCTGCAGGCTAGGACTTTATTCTTTGGCGCGCGGGAGGATGAGGGGCGATCTTACAGAGATGTACAAAATCACGAGGGGGACATGGGCCAAACGGGACTAGCATAGATGGGGGAATCTTGGTTTGAATGGACAGGTTGGGTTGAAGGGCCTCTCACCGTGTTGTATGACTCTGTGAATCACAGATTAAAGTTGAGGTTTTAAAATTAAAGTACGTACGGATTCTGCCCCCCCCACCTTTCCCCCCTCCCACTCCCTTGCCCCAAGCAACAAACCCATGGTCATGGCAACTTTGCGGTGCTGGCTCGAAGGACCGAATGGCCTCCTCCTGCACCTATTTTCTATGTTCCAGCACTTGACGTCGTCCCACATTCAATCACTGTCTATCCCGCATGTCCCTGCACACAACTCCAGCCACAGTGAGGTGCAGGCAGAATTGAGAGTGCAACGATGTTCACACTTGTATATTCGACATTCTGCTATTTGCCTTCAGCGCTGGGCGGGAAGGCCAAGTTGGCAGAGTTTCTTCAAGCGTGTTGTTAAGGGTTTGGACACGCTAGAGGCAGGAAACATGTTCCCGACGTTGGGGGGGGGGGGGGGGAGTCCAGAACCAGGGGCCACACACAGAGTTTAAGAATAAGGGGTAAGCCATTTAGAACGGAGACGAGGAAACACTCTTTCTCACAGAGAGTGGTGAGTCTGTGGAATTCTCTGCCTCAGAGGGCAGTGGAGGCCGGTTCTCTGGATGCTTTCAAGAGAGAGCTAGATACGGCTGTTAAAGATAGCGGAGTCAGGGGATATGGGAAGAAGGCAGGAACGGGGTACTGATTGGGGATGATCAGCCACGATCGCATTGAATGGCGGTGCTGGCTCGAAGCGCCGAATGGCCTCTACTCCTGCACCTATTGTCATAGCAAACGGATTTGGGTATAGGAGCAGGGAGGTTCTACTGCAGTTGTACAGGGTCTTGGTGAGACCACACCTGGAGTATTGCGTACAGTTTTGGTCTCCAAATCTGAGGAAAGACATTCTTGCCATAGAGGGAGTACAGAGAAGGTTCACCAGACTGATTCCTGGGATGTCAGGACTTTCATATGAAGAAAGACTGGATAGACTCGGCTTGTACTCGCTAGAATTTAGAAGATTGAGGGGGGGGATCTTATAGAAACTTACAAAATTCTTAAGGGGTTGGACAGGCTAGATGTAGGAAGATTGTTCCCGATGTTGGGGAAGTCCAGAACAAGGGGTCACACAGTTTAAGGATAAGGGGGAAATCTTTTAGGACCGAGATGAGAAAAACATTTTTTTTCTCACACAGAGAGTGGTGAATCTGTGGAATTCTCTGCCACAGAAGGTAGTTGAGGCCACAGTTCATTGGCTATATTTAAGAGGGAGTTAGATGTGGCCCTTGTGGCTAAAGGGATCAGGGGGTATGGGGAGAAGGCAGGTACAGGATACTGAGTTGGATGATCAGCCATGATCATATTGTGTGTGTGTGAGTGAGTGAGTGAGTGAGTGAGTGAGTGAGTGAGTGAGTGAGTGTGTGTGTGTGTGTGTGTGTGTGTGTGTGTGTGTATGTGTGTGTGTGTGTGTGTGTGTGTGTATGTATGTGTGTGTGTGTGTGTGTGTGTGTGTGTGTGTGTGTGTCTCTCCCTCTCTCCCCTAAAGGGATCAGGGGGTATGGAGAGAAGGCAGGTACAGGATACTGAGTTGGATGATCAGCCATGATCATATTGAATGGCGGTGCAGGCTCGAAGGGCCGAATGGCCTCTACTCCTGCACCTATCGTCTATTGTCTATTGTGCGGGCGATCGCTGGTCTGCGGGCCGAGCGGCCTGTTTCTGCGCTGTACCTCTAAACTCAACCACAGGACTCCTCCCCGCCAGACTCCCCCCCCAACCCCCCACCTCGTAGCCACACATACAAAACAAAGCAGGAACAGAGAAAGGCACAGGCAGAGGGAAGAAACACAGGCCAAGGAGGAACAGCAAGAAGCTCCAGAATACCTCGTTCAGAAGGTTTGGAGTTATGCTTTTGTTTGCATCTATCTGCAACAGAGAAGATAAAGAGAGTGAAAAGATCTTAAAAGAACAGGTGCAAATTACTAATCTCGTTACTACAAGAGTCAAGAGTCAGAATAAATTGGTGCTGCGAGGGGGAGGGAATGGAAAGGGGGGGGAAAAGCTGGAATAGGAAGTCATGCCGCCATGCCGACTAACTCACCGATACAATATCATGTTAGCCCAAGATTCAGGAACAGCTTCTTCCCCTCTGTTATCAGGCTTCTGAACGGCCCTTCCGTAAGCTAGGGTACTGTCCCGTTCACCTCTACCCCATTGCGGACATTGGACTCTGTCTGTGGAACTGATGCGCTACAATGCTGAGAACTATATTCTGCACTCTGTATCTTCCCCCCCCTTGCTCGGCCTATCGTACTTGTGTTTGAACGTTCTGCATCTATGTATGGTACACCTGACCGGTTTGGATAGCGAGCAAAACCAGAGCTTTTCACTGCAGTTCGGTAAACGTGACGTTAATAGTTTAGTGTTTACTGTCCCGTGTACCGAGGTACAGTGAGAAGCTTTTGTTGCGCGCTAACCAGTCAGCGGAAAGACAATACATGATTACAATCGAGCCGTCCACGGTGTACAGATACAGGATAAAGGGAATAACGTTTAGTGCAACAAAATGGGAACTGCTCTGCCCAGGACAAGAAGGCTCTGCAGAGAGTAGTGCATTCGGCCGAACGCACTGTGGGAACTTCACTCGCCCCCCTGCAGGAACTATACATCAGGAGGTGCAACTCCAGAGCCAACAAGATCATGGGAGACCCCTTCCACCCCAGCAACGGCCTGTTCCAGCTGTTATGGTCAGGCAAACGCCTCCGTTGCCATGCTGTGAGAACAGAGAGGTTGAGAAGGAGTTTCTTCCCAGAAGCCATTCGGACTGTAAACTCCTATCTCACCAGGGACTAACTTTACTGAACCGATCTACTGCTTTAAACAAAAATTTGCTGTTTTTTTCCCTTTTTCCTTCCGCCCACAATATTTAATATGAAAAAGAATATGTGATTCTGTTCCATTCTGTTTGTAGATTGTTTGGTTGTTTGGTTATTTGTCTTTTTGCACAAAGTCCGCGAGCATTGCCACTTTTCATTTCACTGCACATCTCGTATGTGTATGTGACCAATAAACTTGACTTGGCTTGAACAATGTCCAGCAAAATCCATTAGATAGTCTGGTAGATGGGAGCTCAGGACCGCTCTCTGGTTGTGGTAGGATGGTTCAGTTGCCTGATAACAGCCGGGAAGAAACTGCCCCTGAATCTGGAGGTGTGTGTGCGTTCATTTTCACACTTCTGTACCTCTTGCCCGATGGGAGAGGGGAGAAGAGGGAGTGACCGGGGGTGGGACTGGTCCCTGATTATGCTGCTAGAGTACCTGAGTTAGATAGGGCTCTTAAAGATAGCGGAGTCAGGGGACATGGGGAGAAGGCAGGAACGGGGTACTGATTGTGGAGGGAGGGGGAGGGGAAAGGTCGGAGATAAAGCTCACAAGGAGAGTGGTGAGTCTGTGGAATTCTCACAGAGAGTTGTGAGTCTGTGGAATTCTCTGCCTCAGAAGGCGGTGGAGGCCAGTTCTCTGGATACTTTCAAGAGAGAGCTAGATAGGGCTCTTCAAGATAGCGGAGTCAGGGGATATGGGGAGAAGGCAGGAACGGGGTACTGATTGGGGATGATCAGCCATGATCACATTGAATGGCGGTGCTGGCTTGAAAGGCCGAATGACCTACTCCTGCACCTATTGTCTATTGTCTAATAATGAGGTGCTGCTCAATATTTGTGTGGCCTCACTCTGGCAATGGAGGAGGCCCAGGACGGAGAGGTCAGTGTGGGAATCGGAATGGTTGGCAACCTGGAGATCCAGCAGGCCTTGGCGGACCGAGCTAAACGGTCGACAGCCTGTTGGGGATTAAAACAACCGCTTACTGCCCACGGCCAAAAGCAATGATGTAGCCAATATTTGTTATAAGTATTGACAAGGAACTGCAGATGCTGGTTTACAAAATAAAAGGACCCAGGTAACAACAGGGAGAGTTGCTGCCTCACAGCGCCAGAGACCCGGGTCCGATCCTGACTACGACTGTACGGAGTTTGCACGTTCTCCCTGTGACCACGTGGGTTTCCTCCGGGTGCTCCGGTTTCCTCCCACGCTCCACAAAGACGTGCCAGTGCGGGTTTGTAGGCCAACTGGCCCGCTGCAAACTGTGTAGGGAGTGGATGAGAGGGAGTGGGACAACATAGGAACTGGTGCGATAGAGCGGGTGATCGATGGTTGACGTGGACTCTGTGCGCTGACGGCAACTAAATAAACTCAACACAGGGAAGGCTGCAGGCGGAGGGGATTAGTTGAACCTGGCATCGCATTCGGCACAGACACTGTGGGCCGGAATCCAAGGGGCTGAGGCCGCAGGTTCACGGATGTTAAGTGCGGTCATAGGGTCCGTCGAACGCCACGAATAAACAGGTCCCCTTTGCAACAAAGCAGACTGTTTTAGACTTGAGAGACAGAGCGCAGAAACAGGCCCTTCGGCCCACCGAGTCCGTGCCGACCAGCGATCACCCCGTACACTAGCACTATCCTACACACACTACGGACAATTTACAATTTTCCGTAGCCAATTAACCTACAAATACGCGGTGCAGGCTCGAATGGCCTCCTCCTGCACCTATTTTCTGTCTTTGCAAGGTGGGAGAAAGCCCACGCGGGTCACGGGGAGAACATGCAAACTCCGTACAGACAGCACCCGTAGTCAGGATGGAACCCGGCTCTCTGGCGCTGTGAGGGGGCAGCTCACCGTTTAACACACACTTTCGCATCCTATACACTTGGGGAAATGTACTGAAACCAATTAACCTACAAACTTTGCACAAGGCATGCTTGTGCCAATAGCTAGCTGTTAATCATTGCATGGGTAAACTCAATGTCGCTGCCTTGGGACTCGTCATTTGTGATCTGGAGTCACGGAAGGAGCAATTTATCCCAGGCAAATGTTCGGTGACTCATTCTCAGGACGGGGAGCTTGGCACTGCTGCGTGGAGGGGGCTGGAGTGTTGCCGGTTCGATCCCCCTGCCCACCTGCCTGCTTGGCACAATGAACAATTTACCGGGGCTCATCGTGTAGGTTTAGCTTAGAGATCCAGCATGGAGACAGGCCCTTCGGCCCGTTCTATGTTGCCGCGCTTTCTCACCCACTCCCTTCACTCTAGGGGGGGCAATTTACAGAAGCCAATTAACCTACAAACCAGGATGCGAGAGGAAACTGGAGCACCCGGAGAAAAAACGTACTCGTTCACGTTGAGAACAGGGGGAAAAAAAACACAAACACACACGCGCGCGCACACACGCACACGCAGTAGCCAGGGATGGGATCACACCCAGGTGTCTAGCGCCATGAGGCCTAAAATTGGTTCATTCAACGCTCACAATGCCGGGTTGTAAACTACCCACGCAACATGCGAGGCGCTGTTCCTCCACTTTGCTGGTGGCTTCACTCTGGCCGTGGAGGAGGCCCGGGACAGGGAGGTCCGTGTGGGAGCGGGAAGGGGTATAAAATGTTTGGCAACCAGGAGGTCCAGCAGGCCTTGTTGTGCCGAGGGCAAACGGTCGCCGAGTCTACGTTTTGGTCAGAATATAGGCACAAAACGCTGGAGTGACTCAGGTACAGGCGGCAGGCATGTCTGGAGAGAAGGAACGGGTGAGGGGGGATCTTATAGAAACTTACAAAATTCTTAAGGGGTTGGACAGGCTAGATGCAGGAAGATTGTTCCCGATGTTGGGGAAGTCCAGGACAAGGGGTCACAGCTTAAGGATAAAGGGGGAAATCCTTTAAAACCGAGATGAGAAGAACTTTTTTTACACAGAGAGTGGTGAATCTGTGGAATTCTCTGCCACAGATGGTAGTTGAGGCCACAGTTCATTGGCTATATTTAAGAGGGAGTTAGATGTGGCCCTTGTGGCTAAAGGGATCAGGGGGTATGGAGAGAAGGTAGGGATGGGATACTCAGTTGGATGATCAGCCATGATCATAGTGAATGGCGGTGCAGGCTCGAAGGGCTGAATGGCCTCTACTCCTGCACCTATTTTCTATGTTTCGGGTCGAGACCCTCTGTGTTTGGTCAGGATGTATAGGAGGCCACTGCGGGAACGGCCACAGACAGATGTGGTAGATAGGGTTAGAGGAGGTGCATCGCTGGTATTGATTAGTAGACCCCAGGCGCTGGTGCTGGACTGCGCTGGACGCCTTTAGTAACCGCCAGTGCCCCGTGCCCAACCAACCACTCAATGACCAGACAGAGCCACGCCGTCACGCCAGAGGCGGAGCTCCGACCGGCGCGGCCTGCGGACATCGGGAGCCGCGGTCTCCAGGGGAGGGAGCGGCCGTTCCAGACATTCCAAGCCGCCAAGGAGTGTTTCTCCCGACAACATCCGGCAAGAGGGCCTGAAAACATCGGAGGCCACAAATAGGCGTGATCACAGAGGAAGAGGACTTAACTTTTTGATGCCTTTCCCCACAGTGGAACATTTTGATTCTGCTGTGGGGGGGGGGATGTTCTTGTTGAATTCTATAATGTGTTGAGTCATTTTTCTTTTCTTTATTAGTTTTTCTACGGATGTACGGAAACTTAATTATTTATTCTATGTAAAGCACTTTGAGTTCAACGCAAGTTGATTTAAAGGTGCTATATAAATGAAATGTACTTACTTACTTACACGCCCCCCCCCACCCTCAACGCTGGGACTTTACACAAGCAGCGGGGGAGCAGATCGGGAGCAATCGCACAGTGCCAAACGGCACGTGGCAGCCGGCGTTCACCACCAGCCTGGCGGTCTCAAACTGCAATGCCAGGACAAAGTTCCTGCCCCCGGCACGAGCTGCTCAGTGCCACGTCTCGGGGCTGGTACCATGTTCCTCATGCCAGGAAGGGGGGAAAACAAGGTGGGGAGGAACAAGGGGATACAAGGAGGAGGAAAAGCACACGGGCAGGTGTGGGGAAGGGGAACAAGGAGGGGGGACAGGAGTACATGGACAGGGGAGAAAGGGGGAAAGGGGGTACAGGGGCAGGGGGTAAAGAGGAAACAAGGAAGGGGGAAAGTGGGTAAGGTTTGTGAAGGGGGTGGAGGTACTGGGAAGGGCGAGGGTAAAGCAGCAGAGAGGGGGGAAGGTATTGGGGCAGAGGGGATGGGAAAAGAGGGAGGAGGAGGTGGGATGGGGAGGATAATGGGGAGACAAGTAGGGTGGGGAAAGGTACCAGGGCAGGAGGGGGGGGGGGGGAACGAGGAGGGGGGTAAATGAACTGGGGTGGGTGAGGGGGGAGGAGAGACATCGAGGGGACGATGAATGGGGAGACGAGAGAGAAAAGGAAGCAGAATTGGGATGAGGGGAGGCGGCAGAGAGCGAGGTGATGGAGAGGGGGCAGGATAGCGAGGGGGAGAGAGAGAGCGTGAGGGAGGAGGCAGAGGTTGACAGTCTGCAGTGCGGGCAGGCGGGGTGGCACTCGGTACTCACTGTCACAGGCGTAGGGCTTCTCTCGGTCCTCGATGGCCGCGGCATCCATGGCTTTCTTCCTGGCGCTCCTGCCGACCCCTTTACCCTGTCACGGTACCAAGACACTCCGTTTAGGCTCATTACTGTCACGTGCGGCAAGGTACCGCTAACGGCTTTGCTTACGCGTGCTGTAGGGTGTCGGGGATCACGGGGAGAGAGGGGGACAGGAGCGAGAGATAGACCAGCCATGATTGAATGGCGGAGTAAACTCGATGGGCCGAATGGCCCGTATTCTGTTCCTATCTCTTGAGAAACCCCCATGGGTGGAAGGTTCCACCGTGGGGACAGGCATGGGCTCAGTGATGGAGGCAGTGAATGGAGGGGAGATGTCAGGAGGATGGGGTTGAGAGAGAGAGACAGAGCAGCCATGGTTGAATGGTGGAGTGGACTCGGATTCGATTACATGACCTTACTACTTATGTGGTGGGTGTATGGAACGAGCTGCCGGAGGAGGTAGTTGAGGCTGGGACTATCCCAACGTTTAAGAAACAGTTAGACAGGATGGGACAGGTTTGGAGGGATGTGGACCAAACGCAGGCAGGTGGGACTAGTGTAGATGGGACGTTGGCCGGTGTTGGCATGTTGGGCCGGAGGGCCTGTTTCCACACTATATCACTCCATTATTCTATAACAATCAAATCCGATAACACTACACATAGAAAATAGGTGCTGGAGTAGGCCTTTCGGCCCTTCGAGCCTGCACCGCCATTCAATATGATCATGGTTGATCATCCAACTCAGTATCCTGTACCTGCTTTCTCTCCATACCCCCTGATCCCTTTAGCCACAAGGGCCATATCTAACTCCCTCTTAAATATAGCCAATGAACTGGCCTCAACTACCTTCTGTGGCAGAGAATTCCACAGATTCACAACTCTCTGTGTGAGAAAAAAAATGTTTTTCTCATCTCGGTCCTAAAAGATTTCCCCCTTATCCTTAAACTGTGACCCCTTGTTCTGGACTTCCCCAACATCGGGAACAATCTTCCTGCATCTAGCCTGTCCAACCCCGTAAGAATTTTGTAAGTTTCTATAAGACCCCCCCTCAATCTTCTAAATTCTAGCGAGTACAAGCTGAGTCTATCCAGTCTTTCTTCATATGAAAGTCCTGACATCCCAGGAATCAGTCTGGTGAACCTTCTCTGTACTCCCTCTATGGCAAGAATGTCTTTCCTCAGATTAGGAGACCAAAGCTGTACGCAATACTCCAGGTGTGGCCTCACCAAGGCCCTGTACAACTGCAGTAGAACCTCCCTGCTCCTATACTCAAATAATTACATAATCATCAAACTCAAGTACAACAGGCTGAGCAAAGGGGAAGATACAGAGTGCAGAATATAGTTCTCAGTTCTATAGCGCACCTGTTCCAGAGACAAAGTCCAATGTCCGCAATGGGGTAGAGGTGAAAGGGACAGTACCCTAGTTTATAGAAGGACCATTCAGAACCCTGATAACAGTGGGCGGCACGGTGGCGCAGCGGGTAGAGCTGCTGCCTCCCAGCGCCAGAGACCCGGGTTCGATCCTGACTATGGGGGTTGCCTGTACGGAGTTTGTACGTTCTCCCCGTGACCTGCGTGGGCTTTCTCCGGGTGCTCTGGTTTCCTCCCACACTCCAAAGACGTGCGGGTTTGTAGGTCAATTGGCTTTGTGTAAATTGTCCCCAGTGTGTGTGGGATAGTGTCAGTGTGCGGGGTGATGGCTGGTTGGTGTGGATGGTGGGCCGAAGGCCCTGTTTCTATGTGGTATCTCTCTAAAGTAGAGGCCTTGGTGTGCCTGCTTGGCTGCGGCATCAATGAATATGGTCCACGCCAGATCACTGGCAGTCCATTGGCAAACCATCCCAGTCAACCAACCTTCCCTCCCTACAACCGTGGGAGCAAGTTTCACAGCCCCCTCCTTCCCAAACCCCTCTGTGAAAACAACTCTCCTCCCCACCCCCCTTCCCCGCACGAGGTTCCTTCTCAACCACGATTCCCGATGTTGGGGGAGTCCAGAACCAGGGGCCACACACACAGTTTAAGAATAAGGAGTAAGCCATTTAGAACGGAGACGAGGAAACACTTTTTCTCACAGAGAGTGGTGAGTGTGTAATTCTCTGCCTCAGAGGGCGGTTCTCTGGATGCTTTCAAGAGAGAGCTAGGTAGGGCTCTTAAAGATAGCGGAGTCAGGGGATATGGGGAGAAGGCAGGAACGGGGTACTGATTGGGGATGGTACACAAAATTGCTGGAGGAACTCAGCGGGTGCAGCAGCATCTATGGAGCGAAGGAAATAGGCGACGTTTCGGGCCGAAACCCTTCTTCAGACCAGTGGTTTCGGCCCGAAACGTCGCCTATTTCCTTTGCTCCATAGATGCTGCTGCACCCGCTGAGTTCCTCCAGCAATTTTGTGTACCTTCGATATTCCAGCATACTGATTGGGGATGATCAGCCATGATCACATTGAATAGCGGTGCTGCCTCGAAGGGCCAAATGGCCTCTACTCCTGCACCTATTGTCTATTGGTGATGCTAAAGCCAAGGGACTTGAAGCTCTCAACCATCCCTACAGACAACCCGTCCTAAATCAAACTTAGAGAGCTCTCCTCTAGGGGATTCACTGCTGAGGCTTTTAATTTTTTAATTATGCATAAGGATGAAAATGAATTGGAGTCACGGTGAGTTCATGGGTGGGGGAGAAGGCAGCCCTGCTTTTAGACAGGGCTCCTCAATAATGTAAGATTCCCTGAGGCCCGCAGAAAGGAAGCACGGTGGCTGATGAAGGCTTGCTCAACGGCGTGGCTTTTAAGGAGTGTTGAAAAGGAGAGAGACAGTTGGAGAAGATATTTTAGAGGCAGCTGTCATGAGGAGACAATGGGTGTAGAAGAGAGGCCAGAAGTGAAGAAAGCCAATGGTATGTTAGCATTCATAGCAAAAGGATTTGAGTATAAGAGCAGGGAGGTTCTACTGCAGTTGTACAGGGTCTTGGTGAGACCACACCTGGAGTATTGCGTACAGTTTTGGTCTCCTAATCCGAGGAAAGACATTCTTGCCATAGAAGGTTCATCAGACTGATTCCTGGGATGTCAGGACTTTCATATGAAGAAAGACTGGATAGACTCGGCTTGTACTCGCTAGAATTTAGGAGATTGAGGGGGGATCTTATAGAAACGTACAAAATTCTTAAGGGGTTGGACAGGCTAGATGCAGGAAGATTATTCCCGATGTTGGGGAAGCCCAGAACAAGGGGTGACACTTTAAGGATAAGGGAGAAATCTTTTAGGACCGAGATGAGTAAAACATTTTTCACACAGAGAGTGGTGAATCTCTGGAATTCTCTGCCACAGAAGGTAGTTGAGGCCACAGTTCATTGGCTATATTTAAGAGGGAGTTAGATGTGGCCCTTGTGGCTAAAGGGATCAGGGGGTATGGAGAGAAGGCAGGGATGGGAAACAGAGTTGGATGATCAGCCATGATCATATTGAATGGCGGTGCAGGCTCGAAGGGCCGAATGTAAGATGCCTCTACTCCTGCACCTATTGTCTATGTTTCTATGAGCTGGAAAAGCCAGGGAGGAGTTTATAGAGAAAGGCCAGAGACCCAGGTTCGATCCTGACTACGGGTGCTCTCTGTGCGTTCTCCCTGTGTCCTGTGTGGGTGATCTGATTTCCTCCCACACTCCAAAGACGGACAGGTTTGTAGGTGAATTGGCTTCGGTGAATTGTAATTTGTCCCTAGTGTGTGTAGGATAGTGTGAGTGTACGGGAGATCGCTGGTCGGCACGGACTCGTTGGGCCGAAGGGTCTGTTTCCACACTGTATCTCCACAGCCTAAAGATGGGCATTCACTCAGCTCAGAAATCAGACTTGATGGGCTGAATGGCCTAATTCTGATCCGATGGCTTATTAACATAAAGTCTGATAAGAGTCCAGTGAAGATAGTTCTCCAATGAGGTGTTTAAGAAGGAACGGCAGATGCTGGAAAATCGAAGGTAGACAAAAGTGCTGGAGAAACTCAGCGGGTGCAGCAGCATCTATGGAGCGAAGGGAATAGGCAAAGTTTCGGGCCAAAACCCTTGGGTTGACGACGAGTGGTCCAGAGCTGAGATGGGCCACGAGGAGAGTGCAGGAGTGGGGTTGGGAGGATGATGGGGGAGATTGGGTGCAGCAGCGTTGGCGACTGGGTGTTCCCGCTTGCCTTGGCCCGGCCTTTGCTGCGCCGTTTCGGCATGTCCTCCTCGTAATCTTGGTCGTCCAGGTCATCCAGGAAATCATCGGGATCGAGGATTCTCTGCAAGCAGAATCGAGAGTGAGGAACATAGAAAACATGTGCAGGAGGAGGCCAATCGGCCCTTCGAGCCAGCACCGCCATTCATTGTGATCATGGCTGATCGTCCCCAATCAATAACCCGTGCCTGCCTTCTCCCCATATCCCTTGACTCCACTAGCCCCTAGAGCTCTATCTAACTCTCTCTTAAATCCATCCAGTGGCTTGGCCGCCACTGCCCTCTGTGGCAGGGAATTCCACAAATTCACAACTCTCTGGGAGAAAACGTTTTTTCTCACCTCAGTCTTAAATGGCCTCCCCTTTATTCTAAGACTGTGTGTGGCCCCTGGTTCTGGACTCGTCCCACATTGGGAATATTTTTCCTGCATCTAGCTTGAAGGCAAACTCCTCGACGCTAGCATTTATTTCAAGAGGACAAGAGTACAAAACCACAGAGATGCAATGCTGAGGATAGACACAGAATGCCGGAGTAACTCAGCGGGACAGGAGAGAAGGAGTGGGTGACGTTTCGGCTCGAGTCCCTTCTTCAACCAAACAAGGCTCTCGACCCAAGATGTCATCTATTCCATTTCTCCAGAGATGCTGCCTGGCCCGCCAGAGAGGTCTGGCTTTGATCTCCTAGATAGTGAGCTGGTGGAGTGGGTACAGGCTGGGGAAGATGTGTGGGGGGGGGGGGGGGGGGGGGAGGGGGAGCCTCCTTTGGCTTCGTGGGAGTTGGAGTTGTTGTGGGAGTGGGTGAAGTTTCGGGTCGAGACCCTTCTTCAGACTAATAGGTCTTAATCGGTCTAATAGCTCTTACTTCAGGATAATACGGAGGCTCTATAAGGCGCTTGTCAGGCCGCATTTGGAGTATTGTGATCAGTTTTGCGCCCCATAATTGAGGATGGATGACCCGCTCTGGAGAGGTTTACGAGAACGATCCCAGTAATGAGTGGGTTAACTAACGTACGATGAGCGTTTGTCGGCGCTGGGCCTGTACTCGCTGGAGTTTAGAAGGATGAGGGGGAACCTCATTGAAATGTACAGAATAGTGAAAGGCCTGGATAGAGTGGATGTGGAGAGGATGTTTCCACTAGTGGGAGAGTCTAGGACCAGGGGGCACAGCCTCAGTATTAAAGGATATTCATTTAGGAAGGAGTCGAGGAGGAATTTATTTTGTCAGTGGGTGGTGAACCTGTGGATTTCATTGCCACAGAGGCTGTGGAGACCAATTCAAATGGATAGTCAGGGGATATGGGGAGAAGGCAGGAACGGGGTACTGATTGGGGATGATCAGCCATGATCACATTGAATTGCGGTGCTGGCTCGAAGGGCCGTATGGCCTCTACTCCTGCACCTATTGTCTATTGATATTTTTAAAGCAGAAATAGATATGGAGTCTTGATTAGTGCGGATTTCAGGGGTTATGGGGCGAAGTCAGGAGAGATAGATCAGCCATGATTGAATGGTGGAGGGGACTTGATGGGCCGAATGTCCTAATTCTGCTCCTATCACTTATGAAGGTCACGCATCACCCTGACCCACCACACCCGGCACCCAAGCTAGTCTGAATCTTCGCACATTTGGCCCATATTCCTCCAATCCTTTCCTAACCATGTGTCTGTTGCAATTGCCAATTAAATCAGTTAGAACGATGCGACCAATGAAGCAAGCTAATAGAGGGGTGTAAAAGGCAGCGAGCGCACCTTGCGGGCCCTGCTGTTGTTCACCGGGTAGTCGTTCAGGCTGTCATCGTCCCTGTGGTCGGAGAGCCCCCGCTGTTTGTCCAGGGCCTCGCCGCGTAGCAGGGCCTCCAGGCTGCTGCTGTCGGGGGGCAACAGGCTGTCCTTCTTCACCCCGAGATCCAGATCTGAAGATTGAAGGGAACACGAGTCATCGGGGTCTCTGCAGATCTCTTTCTGCTCAGTTAACGTCCGAGCGGGAGGAGGGAGACTGCCACGGCAACTTAGAAACATAGACAATAGGTGCAGGAGTAGAGGCCATTCGGCCCTTCAAGCCTGCACCGCCATTCAATATGATCATGGCTGATCATCCAACTCAGTATCCCATCCCTGCCTTCTCTCCATACCCCCTGATCCCTTTAGCCACAAGGGCCACATCTAACTCCCTCTTAAATATAGCCAATGAACTGTGTGGCCTCAACTACCTTCTGTGGCAGAGAATTCCACAGATTCACCACTCTCTGTGTGAAAGAAAATTCTCATCTCAGTACTAAAATATTTCCCCCTTATCCTTAAACGGTGTTCTGGACATCCCCAACATCGGGAACAATCTTCCTGCATCCAGCCTGTCCAACCCCTTAAGAATTTTCCCACCTTTCCGGAGCGATCAGTGAAAACCCACGCGATCACAGGAAGAGCGAATAAACTCCGGATACGCAGCGCCTGTAGTCGGGATCGATCCCGGGTCTCTGGTGCTGTGAGACCTCTTAAGACTTTACACGTTAGAGACACAACATCAAAACAGGCCCTTCGGCCTGCATTGACACCAGCACTATCCCACACACACTCGGGGCAATTCACAATTTTTACCAAAGCCAATTAACCTACAAACCTGCACGTCTTTGGAATGTGGGAGGAAACCGGAGCACCCGGAGAAAACCCACGCAGGTCACGGGCAAACTCCGTACAGACAGCACCCGTGGGCAGGACGGAACCTGGGTGTCTGGCGCTGTGAGGCAGCAGCTCTACCCGCTGTGCCACCGTGCCGGAGTCTAAGCCGAGCGAGTTTGCTCGGTTCTTCCCGAGTGCCCCATTGAACCCGTCCCTGCGCTGCCCAGCGCCCTCGGGTACCTGGCTTGAGGGCGGCGAAGCTGAGGTGGGGGTCTTCTGGCGGGTGGGCTCTCCTCTTCTTCCTCCAGCGGCGGGCAGGGTAGGTGTACAGCTGGCCGGGGGCCATTCCTGCACGACAGAGATGGGGGGGGGGGGGAAGAGGACAATAACATGCCACGGTGAGAACAAGGAACATCCACAAGGAGGAACTCTTTAGACTTTAGAGATCCAGGGTGAGAACAGGCCCTTCGGCCCACTGAGTCTACGCCGTACACCAGCACCACCCGACACACTCGGGACAATTTACAATCTTTTTGACACCAAATTAGGTTTCTTGGTGAAATATTTCGCTTGTGTGTTTGTATATATGGAGCTAGCTTATTACTGAATATGACGTTGTATGTTGTCCTATAGGTTAGTTGTTATAGAAATGTGAAAATAGGTGCAGGAGTAGGCCATTCGGCCCTTCGAGCCAGCACAGGCCGTTCAATATGATCATGGCTGATCATCCACAATCAGAGAGAGGGGATCAAAATGAGGGGGGGACCTCATTGAAACCTACCAAATAATGAAAGGCCTCGATAGAGTGAATGAGGAGAGGATGTTTCCACTAGTGGGAGAGTCTAGAACCAGAGGGCACAGCCTCAGAATAAAAGGACGTACATTTAGAAAGGAGATGATGGGGAATGGCTTCATTCAGAGGGTGGTGAATCTGAGGAATTCATTGCCACAGACGGCAGTGGAAGCCAAGTCAATGGGCATTTTTAAAGCAGAGATAGATAGGTTCTTGATTAGTGCGGGTGTCAGGGGTTACGGGGAGAAGGCAGGAGAATGGGATTAGGAGGGAGAGATAGATCAGCCATGATTGAATGGGGGAGCAGTCGATAGGCTGAATGGCAAGATTCTGCTTCCGTGTTTAGTTTAGTGATACAGCGTGGACACAGGCCCTTTGGCCCACCGGGTCCACGCCGACCAGCGATCCCGGCACATTAACATTATCCTACACCCACTAATCTGTAGCCTCCCTTTGATCTGGTATTTTGTTGGTTCACATGCTTGATCAATGGTGTTTTATCATTAATGTTTTATTATTATTAATGTTTAGTGTTTTCCGAGTCATTCGTAACTGTCACTGTATGTCGTGTTGTTACCTGTGGGCGGAGCACCAAGGCAAATTCCTTGTATGTGAATACTTGGCCAATAAACTTACTTACTTACTTACTAGGGACAATTTTTCCTTTACCAAGCCAAATAACCTACAAACCCGTACGTCTTTGGAGTGTGGGAGGAAACCGAAGATCTCGGATAAAACCCTCGCAGGTGCGGGGGAGAACGTGCAAACTCCTAACAGACAGCGCCCGTGGTCGGGATGGAACCCGGGTCTCCGGCGCTGCATTCGCTGTAAGGCAGCAACTCTACCGCTGCGCCCTGTGGGATTAAGTAGGAGTCCCCTGTTTGTCTCCCCCTCCCATGCCGGGTGGTCGGGACGGACGAGGGTAGGGGGTCCTTACCCGGCCCCCGGTGCCGTTTCTCCATCCAGATGTAGCAGTTGCTCTGGGCAACGCCGGTCTGCGAGTCGAGGAAGGGGAGGCGCACGCTCCTCTCGGCGCACAGCCTGGCGTTGTAGCTGTGGCACTGCTCGATGGCATCCTTGTAGTACTGCTCGCCGATACTGCAGGGAGAGAAGGCAAGGCACGCTGTTCCTCGCGACTGTTTTTTTTTGTTAAAAAGGCCCAATTCCTTGCCGCACCGGGGACCCGGGTTCCATCTTGACTTCGGGCGCGACGTACGAGAAAGAACTGCAGATGCTGGATAATATCGAAGGTAAGACACAAAGTGCTGGAGTAACAGTGGGTGAGGCAGCGTCTCTGGAGAGAAGGAATTGGCGACGTTTCGGATCGAGACCCTTCCGAAACCTGTCTCCACTGCCCTCTGAAGCAGAGAATTCCAGAGACTCACAACTCTCTGTGAGAAAAAGTGTTTCCTCGTCTCCGTTCTAAATGGCTTATCCTTTATTCTTAAACTGTGTGTGGCCCCTGGTTCTGGACTCCCCCAACATCGGGAACATGTTTCCTGCCTCTAGCGTGTCCAAACCCTTAACAATCTTATATTTTTCAATAAGATTCCCTCTTATCCTTCTAAACTCCAGAGTGTACAAGCCCAGCTGCTCCATTCTCTCAGCATGACAGTCCCCGCCATCCCGGGAATTAACCTGGTGAACCTACGCTGGGCTCCCTCAATAGCAAGAATGTCCTTCCTCAAATTAGGGGACCAAAACTGCACACAATACTCCAGGTGTGGTCTCACTAGGGCCCTGTACAACTGCAGAACGATTGTGAACGGGTGATCGATGGTCGGCGTGGACTCGGTGGGCCAAAGTGCCAAGGGGTAGGACAGGCTAGATGCAGGAAGATTGTTCCCGATGTTGGGGAAGTCCAGAACAAGGGGCCACAGTTTAAGGATAAGGGGGAAATCATTTAGGACCGAGATGAGGAAAACATTTTTCACACAGAGAGTGGTGAATCTGTGAAATTCTCTGCCACAGAAGGTATTTGAGGCCACAGTTCATTGGCTATATTTAAGAGGGAGTTAGATGTGGCCCTTGTGGCTAAAGGGATCAGGGGGTATGGAGAGAAGGCAGGTACAGGATGCTGAGTTGGATGATCAGCCCTGATGGCGGTGCAGGCTCGAAGGGCCGAATGGCCTACTCCTGCACCTATTGTCTATGTTTCCCTGCTGTGTCTTTAAACTAAACTCAGCCACTGAATTCCTGCAGGGATTTGAATGCGGGGGGGGGGGGGGGGAACGGATTTGTCCAAGGGTTGGGCTCAGAATGTAATTTGTACATTTAAGCGTTAAACTGCACCCCTAGTGTACAGCATTGTTAGTAAACCACAGCTTCTCGGAGAGTCCCAACTGGTGAATTAGCCACGCACAACTCAGCTCAAATTGACTGCAGAGTGGGAAGGGGACGCGCGTGAGGAGAATGGGGAGAGGCGGGAGAAACTAAAAGGGCACGGCTTTCACTGGGACAAAAGGGCACCGAGGGAATTTCTATGCAAAGTATTTCAACTTGGAAGGACGCAGTGATTAATAGAAGCAGACAGAACAAAGGAGGAGGAGGAGGAGGAGAAAAGGCTGTCACGGAACCCCTGGGTCTCCCCTCCCTCTGTGGGGAGGGGACGGGAGTGGCGGCGGCAGGTGCTGAGGAGAATGACGGGGACCAGGAGCTTCAGTGGACGGCAGCGGCGTGGAGAGAAGGGAGGATGTTCTCCACTGAAGTGGATTCAACAGAGGCACTAATCTGACGTTTAGTTTAGTTTAAGTTTAGGGACAAACAGGCCCTTCGGCCCAGCGAGTCCATGCCGGCCGTAGATCACTAAACTAAACTAAACTCAGCGGGTGAGGCTGCATCGCTGGAGAACATCAATGGGCGACTTTTTGAGTCAGGACACTTCTTCAGTTTCTTGGTTGCTTGGTCCTCCAAAATATTCCAAATTGAATTTAAACTGGAGGTGGTGGAGGGAGGGCTTAAGCCAGAAAGGGTTATTGGGAAGAAAGAGCTACAAAAACAGATGGTTTTCTTCAGATGCTGGAAAATCGAAGGTAGACAAAAGTGCTGGAGAAACTCGGCGGGTGAAGCAGCATCTATGGAGCGAAGGAAATAGGCAACGTTTCGGGCCCGAAATCCTTCTGGAAATAGGCAATGTTTCGGGCCCGAAATCCTTCTGGAAATAGGCAACGTTTCGGGCCCGAAATCCTTCTGGAAATAGGCAACGTTTCGGGCCCGAAATCCTTCTGGAAATAGGCAACGTTTCGGGCCCGAAATCCTTCTGGAAATAGGCAACGTTTCGGGCCCGAAATCCTTCTGGAAATAGGCAACGTTTCGGGCCCGAAATCCTTCTGGAAATAGGCAACATTTCGGGCCCGAAATCCTTCTGGAAATAGGCAACGTTTCGGGCCCGAAATCCTTCTGGAAATAGGCAACGTTTCGGGCCGAAACCCTTCCGGGTTTCGTCCCGAAACGTTGCCCATTTCCTTCGCTCCATAGATGCTGCTGCACCCGCTGAGTTTCTCCAGCACTTTTGTCCACTTCTTCAGATGGGGCGGGGGATTGCAACCTTCACGTTGTCCACCCCCTGTTGACGAATGCAATCAACCCGACGCGGACAAACAAATAGATCAAGTTGACCTGCAACTTTAGACTGTGCACGCCATACACAAGAATGACTTCTTCAGATGTATTGATAAAGAGGGCCGCACCTCACCTACATCAGCACCCTGTGATTCTAATTATGTGCCACACACTGTAATTAGTCGACAATTATCTTATTTGTTGGAGGAAGTGTCACACTCCAGCTGGTGTCTGGCGCCAGAGACGTTTTCGCTTCACAGTCACATTGCACACGGAACATACAACAACAGCATGTTGCCAGGAACAAGAGTTTCACAACAAGAGGATTTCAGTATAGGAGTAGAGAGGTTCTTCTGCAGTTGTACAAGGCTCTGGTAAGACCACATCTGGAGTATTGTGTACAGTGCTGGCTGCCTTTTTGGTCTCCTAATTTGAGAAGGACATCCTTGTCAAGACTAAAGACTTATCTATACTCCCAAGCCTTTCCTGACGTCCTCTGAGTGAGGGCTACACGTATATATGTATGTAGTCTGTTTTGTTGTGCCATTCTTATAACAAATGTAAAGCACTTTGGCCAACGAGAGTTGTTTTTTAAATGTGCTATATAAAAATAAATGTAACTTGACTTGACTTGTGATTGAGGCAGTGCAGCGTAGGTTCACGAGATTGATCCCTGGGATGGCGGGACTGTCATATGAGGAAAGATTGGAAAGATTAGGCTTGTATTCACTGGAGTTTAGAAGGATGAGGGGAAGGGGGATCTTATAGAAACATATAAAATTATAAAAGGGCTGGACAAAAATGTTGGGAGAGTCCAGAACCAGGGGGGCCACAGTCTTAAAATAAAGGGGAGGCCATTTAAGACTGAGGTGAGAAAAAACTTTTTCACCCAGAGAGTTGTGAATTTGTGGAATTCCCTGCCACAGAGGGCAGTGGAGGCCAAGTCACTGGATGGATTTAAGAGAGTTAGATAGAGCTCTAGGGGCTCGTGGAATCAAGGAATATGGGGAGAAGGCAGGCACGGGTTATTGATCGGGGAAGATCAGCCATGATCACCATGAATGGCGGTGCGTGTGGTCTCTCACACAGACCACACTCCCCACCATTGTCTCCATCTACACTTCACACTGCCTCGGGGAGGGGCAATGGATCAGCGTTCTCGTCGCGCCCCCCGTCAGTACCCAGGTTCGCCTGGGGAAGCCAATGATCCTCCCAGCAGACTAAATTCTACAAGATGACGCCTGAGAGCCAAGTCAAAGAATCCTAGTCATTATCCCAAAGCCGAAAGCAGCAACAACGACCAGCCTCAAGAGCACCTAGCAGTTGGACCTGCTCTCCGAATACTACAACTGAATGTTGAAGGCCTCTCTACAGCCAAGCGACGCCTCATCGAAGTCCTCGCCCACCAACACTCCATCGACGTCATCTGTCTCCAAGAGACTCACGTTGGGCACAGAGGAAGCGGGCCGTTACACCATCAATGGCTTTGATCTTCTTTGCTATTCAGGACTGGACATGGCCCCTGCTTGGCCAGCCTTCACAAATGGGGCAGCAGCCCAACCCCACGGTGTGCTTGTGGAGAGCAGCAAACAATGCAATACATCATTGAAGCATGCCCTCAACAAAGACTCAAAGGAGGACTTGTCACCCTTCATACAGCAGATCAAGAGGCAACTGCTTGGCTAAAGGACTTTGCATTCGCTAAATACTGCCTCGGGAAAAGCAGCCAACATAATCAATGATAGACACTAAAAGCTGGAGTAACCTCGGGGGACAGGCGGCATCTCTGGAGAGAAGGAATGGGTCGTGTCATTCCTTCTTCTCCCCGCTCCTGTCTGGCAGAAGGTACAGAAGCTTGAAAGCACGCACCACCATACTCAAGAACAGTTTCTTCCCCTCTGTTATCAGGTTTCTAAACAGTGCATCCATAAGTTAGGGTACTGTCCGAGTCACCTCTACCCCATTGCGGACATTGGACTTTGTCTCAGCAACTGAAAGTAGACACAAAATGCTGGAGTAACTCAGCGGGACAGCCAGCATCTCTGAAGAGAAGGAATGGGTTCTCCAGAGATAGAGTTCTCCAAAGATGCTGCCTGTCCCCCCGAGTTATTCCAACATTTTGTCTAGATACAGGATGTGTAAAAAGGATCTGCAGATGCTGGTTTAAACTGAAGATAGACACAAAATGCTGGAGTAACTCAGCGGGACAGCCAGCTTCTCAGGAAAGGGTGACGTTTCAGGTCGAGACCCTTCTTCAGTCTCTGGAACTGATATACTACAATGCTGAGAACAATATTCTGCACTCCGTATCTTCCTCTGTGCTCTACCTATTGTACTTGAGTTTGACGATTGTATCTACACGACTATTATCAGACCTGAGGTGGACAAAAATGCTGGAGAAACTCAGCGGGTGCAGCAGCATCTATGGAGCGAAGGAAATAGGCAACGTTTAGGGCCAAAACCCTTCTTCAGAATGATGGGGGGCACAACCCGACATGCACAAACAAATAGACCAAATAGAACAAGTTGACCTACAAATTTAGACTGTGCACGCCATACACAAGAAGACTTCTCCCCCATCAGTCTGAAGAAGGGTTTCGGCCCAAAACGTCGCCTATTTCCTTCGCTCCATAGATGCTGCTGCACCCGATGAGTTTCTCCAACATTTTTGTGTACCTTCCATTTTCCAGCATCTGCAGTTCCTTCTTAAACACCTATTATCAGACCTGTTTGGATTGCATGCCCAAACAAAGCTTTTCACCGTAACTCGACACACGTGACAATCATACACCTGGGATGTGTCTGAGGGTGTCGGTGGGGGTTAAGGGGA
>NW_022630861.1:0-47786 GCF_010909765.2 Amblyraja radiata | reverse complement strand
TGCCATCCGCTTGTACCACTTCTGCACGCCGTCCTTCTCGATGCAGTAGAAGAACTCGTCTGGCTCCTTCCGATGGGCCCGGACTATCCCTGTGGTGACAACGCGGGGAGAGAGGGTGGGAGGTCTTGTATAGACAGCAACAGCGAAGGACCCAACAGAATGAATGGGGGTGGGGGGGGGGGGGAGCTCCCCACTCTCCCTCTACCCCAACCCCCAACCCATTCATAGAAAACATAGAAAACAGGTGCAGGAGGAGGCCATTCGGCCCTTCGAGCCAGCACCGCCATTCATTGTGATCATGGCTGATCGTCCCCTATCAATAACCCGTGCCTGCCTTCTCCCCATATCCCTTGACTCCACCAGCCCCTAGAGCTCTATCCAATTCTCTCTTAAATCCATCCAGTGATTTGGCCTCCACTGCCCTCTGTGGCAGGGAATTCCACAAATTCACAACTCTCTGGGTGAAAAAGTTCAGTCTTAAATGACCTCCCCTTTATTCTAAGACTGTGGCCCCTGGTTCTGGACTCGCCCAACATTGGGAACATTTTTCCTGCATCTAGCTTGTCCCAGTCCTTTTATAATTTTATATGTTTCTATAAGATCCCCCTCATCCTTCTAAACTCCAGTGAATACAAGCCTAGTCTTTTCAATCTTTCCTCATATGACAGTCCCGCCATCCCAGGGATCAATCTCGTGAACCTACGCTGCACTGCCTCAATCACAAGGATGTCCTTCCTCAAATTAGGAGACCAGGAGACGCGTACCTGCGCTGAAGTACTCGTCATCAGAGAGCGCTGTGACCTCGGTCTGCACGGGGATGGGGTCACACAGCAGGATGTCCTTGCCCATGACCTCGCACTCGTACCCGTCGTCGAACAGGACCTTGTACTTGCCGTCGCCCGAGTCCCTGGTGATGGTCCCCGAGTAGAAGTAGCCGTTGGACGACCACTTGGCCACCACGCGCAGACCCACGAAGCTGCTGGCCGCCGCCGCTGGTGCCGGGGCCGGGGTCCGGGGGTCCGGGAGGGGCGGCGATGCGGGTGGGGGGGCCAGCTCGGGCGAGGCCGGGCGGGGCGGGGGGGCCCCGAGGGGGGCACGGTCGGGGGGGCGGGCAGCAATGCGGGTGAAGCGGTCCTCGTCTGGGGAGGGGGTGGTGGAACAGTCATCTGCACGGGCACGTGGTAGAGGGGGCATCATCTCCCTGAGGGGGGGGGGGGAAGAGAGGGAGGGGGGGGGAGGGGATAGAGGAGGAGAGGGGGGGGGGGAGGAGAAGGTAAGAGGTGGTGAGAGGAGAGGAGGGGAGAGAGAGAAGGTGATTTGGACGGGAGTGGAGGGTGGGGAGGGGAGGTAGAAAGAGAGATGGGGCAAGGCAAGGGGAGGAAAGAGGGGACAGATAGGGATGGGGGTGGGATGAGTGCGGGGAGAGAGAGGGATCGGGTGGTGGGGTAAGGATGGTAGAAAAAGCATAAAGGAATGAATGAATCTGAACTGTTTCTCCCTTCCCTCTCCCCTCCTCCCCCACAGCCACTGACTGTACATCAGCCCCCCTTCTCCCCCCCCCCTCTCACCCCGCGCTCCTCAGAGGCACCACCCTGGGCGGGGCGGGTGACTTGGGTGACATTCCAGCTCCATGGGACGGGGCGAAATGTGTGGGAAGGAACTGCAGATGCTGGATTAAACCAAAGATAGACACAGAATGCTGGAGTATCAGGGCAGCATCTCCGGAGAGAAGGAATGGGTGACACAGAAACATAGAAATTAGGTGCAGGAGTAGGCCCTTCGGCCCACCGAGTGCGCGCCGACCAGCGATCCCTGCACACTAACACTATCCTACACACTCTAGGGAGGATTTACACTCATGCCAAGCCAGTTAACCTCTAGTACGCCCTTTGGAGTGTGGGAGGAAACTGCGGGTCTCAGGAGTCGTACTGACAAGCGCCCGTAGTCGGGATCGAACCTGGGTCTCAGGAGCGTGAAGCAGCAACTCTACTGCTGCCGCCCTGGGACAACTGAAGACTCACCTCCCGAGGGAGGCTCTGATCGGAGGCCGCCCCCTCTTGCCCCTGCCTCGGGGAGCTGGGCTTCTCGGCAACGGCCTGGTGGTCAGCGAAGCCTCATCGCTCTCCGCAACGCCGGTGAGCGGGTGCTTGATTGGCGACCAGTTGTGGGGCCCGACCCTCCGAGGACTGACGTTGCAACACACAACAAAAACAAAACAGTGAATGGCCCGGATAGAGCGGACGCGGAGGGGGGGGGGAGGATGTTTCCACTAGTGGGAGAGTCTAGGACCAGAGGGCACAGCCTCAGAATTAAAGGACATTCCTTTCAGAAGGAGATGAGGAGGAGTTTCTTTACTCAGAGGGTGGTGAATCTGTGGGATTCATTGGGGGCCAAGTCGATGGATATTTTTGATCGATAGATTCTTGATCGATCGGGGTGTCAGGGACAGGTGTTGCATCTTCTGCGGGTGCAGGGAAAAGTACCTGGGGAGGGGGTGGTTTGGGTGGGAAGGGAGTGGTGGAATGGTTGAATGGTGAGAGGGGGGGTGAATCAAGAGGCTTGAACATGCCCTGTTCCATCAGCACTTGAATTAAAGGGGCCGCATGTGTCCAAATTAAAGGGGGCGGGGTGGTCGACGTGCGGGCCCCACCTGAGTTTGCTCTGCGAGCCTCTGCCCACGGGCATGGCGAACTCTCGTGGGTCGGGGCCTCCGTTCCTGCCCCTCGCCGCGCCAGTGACCCGGCTGCGCTCCTGCTGCACGGTTGCCCCTGCGTTGCCGCTGCTGCCACTGCCGCCGCTGCTGTGGGCCAGTGAGGACAGGCTGCTGGAGACACGCAGCAAGCTGCAGGCCTTGGACGACATCGAGCTCACGTCCGCCAGGTCTCCCGACGACAGGGAACCGGCAGCTCGCGACGGAGACACCTCACCCTCAAACTCCTGCTCCTCACGCACTGGACCCTCACGCTCCTGTGAACACACACACACGGTTACACACACGGTTACACACACACACACAGTTACACACACGCACAGATACACACACACACACACGGATACACACACACACACACGGATACACACACACACACGGATACACACACACACACACACACAGATACACACAAACAGATACACAGTTACACACACGCACGGATACACGCACACACACACGGATACACGCACACACACACACAGTTACACACACAGTTACACACACAGATACACACACACACGGATACACGCACACACACACAGTTACACACACACACAGATACACACACACGGATACACGCACACACACACACGGATACACACACACACACACAGTTACACACACACACACAGTTACACACACACACACACACACAGATACACACACACACACATATACAGTCACACACATGCAGACACACAGTTACACACACACAATTACACACACACAATTACACACACACACACACACATAGTTACACACACACGCAGACACACACAGTGGGTCAGGTACGTGTACACACTGGCGCTGGGGGGCACTCTCACACCGCCCCAACACCCAACCCAACCAGACCACACCATAGCCCACTCTCCCACCTTACCCCCGCCACAGGTCCCAGCACCTGCCGCCCTCAACCCCCTCTCACACCCACCCCTCCCTCTCAGACCCCCCGTCCCTCAAACGCCCCCCCCCCCCCCCACACACCCCCCCCTCACCTCAGACACCTTGCGCTCCACTTCCTTGCCGTCCACATAGAAGACGTCGGTGATGAGCCGGGTCACCACGGTCCGCACCTCCCTGATGGTCCGCACCCGCCGGTGAAGGTGCCGGCCCCCGGGCAACGGCGGCAGCTCCGTGTCCTCCTCCCCCTGGGGAAGCAACGGGGACGGGGACGGTGGGGAAGAGGGAACAGCGACGATCAGAGGCTTAATGAACCCAAAGTTCACAGGTCATTGCAGGATAATTAGGCCATTCGGCCCATCATGGGCTGATCTATCTCTTCCTCCTAACCCTATTCTCCCACTAACCCCCGACTAAACCCGCACTAATCAAGACCTTGTCCATCTCTGCTTGAAGAATACACATTGGCTTGTGGACGATCAGCCATGATCACAATGAATGGCAGTGCTGGCTTGAAGGGCCGAATGGCCTCCTCCTGCACCTATTAAATTAAATTTCTTTCTTTATTTATATAGCACATTTTTAGTCAACTTGCATTGACCCCAAAGTGCTTCACATAATTACATCCACACACACAGGCAAAGGTGGGTGAAGTGTCTTGCCCAAGGACACAACGACAGTATGCACTCCAAGCGGGATTCGAACCGGCTACCTTCCGGTTGCCAGCCGAACACTTAGCCCATTGTGCCATCTGTCGTCCCTATGTTTCTATGTCCCTAGTGTGTGTGGGATAGCGTTAGTGTACGGGGTGATTGCTGGTTGGGATGGACCAGGTGGGCCAAAGGGCCTCAATGTGTGGCTCACTCCGTTGTTATGAGGTAACTTGGTCCCGTTTACCCTCGATGGTCGCTATATATCGGCAGGGGGGGGGGGGGGAGAGGGGTACGGTGTGGTCCCCAATACCTGGCTGTGCAGCGACTCCGTGTCCCGATCCCCCGGCCCCCGGCCCGCGTGGTAGGACGTGCTCCTGGAGCGCATCTGGGGCTTGCCGTGAGCGTCTTCGGTCTGGACCACCGCGTCACGGGACAGGAGCTCGGTGCTGCCTCCCCGGGCCGAGCTACCGCTCGTGCCGCCAATACCGCTGCCGACGCCGGTCTGGGTGCCCGTGTGTACGAGCGGCTGGACCACGGGAGCCCAGCGCCGCCCGTCCCTGTCCGCCGGGTTCACGCCCACGGCCGAGACGAGCGGCGTCTCCGTCTGCCTCCCCGGAGACGCCGTTCCCTTCGCTCTGCCGGCTGGTAGCTCCTGGCTGCACAGATCCAACTCCATCACCTCCTAGACAGACACAAAATGCTGGAGTCACTCAGCGGGACAGGCAGCATCTCCGGGGAGAAGGAATGGGTGACGTTTCGGGTCGAGACTGATTCAGGGGATAGCAACGATAGAGATATGGAAGGGGTGAGTGTGAAACAGACAGATCAAAGCAGGTGATGATCAGTAAATGTAGAAGGGTTCATTGTTACCCGAGGGGAAGGTGACAACGAGGCTGACAGACTAATATTTAATCAGGAGGACGGTGGAACTAGTCGAAGAACTAGGATGGGGGATGGGCAGAGAAGGTTACTTGAAGTTAGAGAAGTCAATGTTCATACTGCGGGGTGTAAGCTTGGGACGACAGATGGTGCAATGTGCTAAGTGTCCGGCTGGCAACCGGAAGGTAGCCGGTTCGAATCCCGCTTGGAGTGCATACTGTCGTTGTGTCCTTGGGCAAGACACTTCACCCACCTTTGCCTGTGTGTGAATGTGTGTGAGTGATTGGTGGTGGTCGGAGGGGCCGTAGGCGCAGATTGGCAGCCACGCTTCCGTCAGTCTGCCCCAGGGGAGCTGTGGCTACAGAAGTAGCTTACCACCACCGAGTGTGACTGAGGAGTGAATGAATAATGCGATGTAAAGCGCCTTGAGTATTAGAAAGGCGCTATATAAATCCCATCCATTATTCATTATTAAGCTGCCCAAGCAAACTATGAGGTGCTGTTCCTCCAATTTGCGCTGGGCCTCACTCTGACAATGGAGGAGACCCAGGACAGAAAGGAGTTAAAGTGTTTGGCAACCGGGAGATCAGGTAGGTTTAGGCGGACCGAGCGGAGGTGTTCAGCGAGACGATCGCCGAGCCTGCGCTTGGTCTCGCCGATGTACAGGAGTCGACACCTGGAGCAGCGGATACAGTAGGCGAGGTTGGAGGAGGCGCAAGTGAACAGCTGCCTCACTGTCGGGGGTCCCTGGACGGAGTCAGGGGGGGGGGGGGCAGGTACAGGGATAGGTGTTGCATCTCCTGGCGGTTGCAGGGGAAAGTAGCTGGGGTTTGGGTGGGAAGGGACGAGTTGACCGGGGGATGTGGCAGAGGGAACGGTCTCGGTGGATAAGGGGTGGAGATGGGCAGACGCGGCTAGTGGCGGGATCCCGGGGATGGAGGTGGGGGGCAGAGGGCGCAGAGGGGGCAGAGGAGAGAGGGGGCAATTCTGTGCTGGCCCATCACCTCATCCTCGCTCTCCTCCGGACTCCTGGTCGAAGCCTTGCTGGTGCTGGGGTCGGGCATGGATTCCTCTGGAGTCTCGCTGACCTCCTCATCCTCCTCTGGCGGAGACTGGCTCATCGGGAATCGACGCTGGGTGTGTTGCTTAGCCCGCTGGTGCCGCTGCCAATTCACCCTCTCCTCGCAAACCTCCTCGGACTCCCCCTCTGAGCTCGGGAGGCTGCAAGACCCGCTGTTATTTATTTACACTAATATTCACAAAACGAATACCAATACTCCACCGCCACCAAATACAAAGTCACCAAAAATTGTTGGCACTAAAAATTAAATTATTATTGAAACATATAAGATTGTGAAGGTTTGGACACGCTAGAGGCAGGAAACATGTTCCCCATGTTGGGGGAGTCCAGAACTGATTGGGGACGATCAGCCATGATCACATTGAATGGCGGTGCTGGCTCGAAGGGCTGAATAGCCTACTACTGCACCTATTGTCTAATGCCCTATGTTGGGGGAGTCCAGAACCAGGGTCCACACAGTTTAAGAATAAGGAGTAAGCCATTTAGAACGGAGACGAGGAAACACTTTTTCTCACAGAGAGTTGTGAGTGTGGAATTCTCTGCCTCAGAGGGCGGTGGAGGCCGGTTCTCTAGATATTATCAAGAGAGAGCTAGATAGGGCTCTTAAAGATAGCGGAGTCAGGGGACATGGGGAGAAGGCAGGAACGGGGTACTGATTGGGGATAATCAGCCATGATCACAATGAATGGTGGTGCTGGCTCGAAGGGCCGAATGGCCTACTCCTGCACCTATTGTGTATTGTCCATGCTGCTGGGGAAACGATCACAAACAGCCATCAATGGAGGTAGAGAGATCCCATCCCATAGCAGGCTTCCGGTACCTTTGAACTCCTCCCAGACGTCCTGACCTCTCTTGGGTCCCGGCAAAACGGATCATCGGGCAAGGCTCGGGAAACAAGTGTGTCGGAAACCGGTGCTGGGCCTGTCCCATCGATCCGAACTCATGTGCGGTAGGTAGAGCAAAGGGGAAGATACACTTTGGACGACAGCGAAACAGCGCGGAAACAGGCCCTTCGGCCCACCGTTGCCGCGCCGACCAGCGGCGCTCGTACACCGACACCGTATTACACACGTTACAAATCTTCACTCCCAAGCCAAATAGCCGACAAACCTGCACGTCTTTGGAGCGTGGGAGGAAACCCGGAGCAAACCCGGAGAAAACACACGCTGATCACGGGGAGGACGTACAAACTCCGTACAGTCAGCGCCCGTAGTCGGGATCGAACCCGGGTCTCTGGTACTCTAGGGCAGCAACTCTACCCCTGGGCCACCGTACTGCCCCTACCGAGCGGTGAATATAGTTCTCAGCATTGTAGCGCACCAGTTCCAGAGACCAAGTCCAATATTTGTCCAATAAAGTTGGGAAAAGGGGAAGTACAACGGGATTTGGGGGTCCTTGTGCATCAGTCAATGAAAGTAAGCATGCAGGTACAGCAGGCAGTGAAGAAAGCGAATGGCATGTTGGCCTTTATAATAAGAGGGATCGAATATAGGAGCAAAGAGGTCCCTCTGCAGTTGTACAGAGCCCTAGTGAGACCACACCTGGAGTATTGTGTGCTGTTTTGGTCCCCTAATTTGAGGAAGGACATTCTTGCTATTGAGGGAGTGCAGCGTAGGTTTACAAGGTTAATTCCCAGGATGGCGGGACTGTCATATGCTGAGAGAATGGAGCAGCTGGGCTTGTACACTCTGGAGTTTAGAAGGATGAGAGGATATCTCATTGAAACATACAAGATTGTTAAGGGCTTGGACACGCTAGAGGCAGGAAACATGTTCCCGATGTTGGGGGGAGTCCAGAACCAGGGGCCACACAGTTTAAGAATAAGGAGCAAGCCATTTAGAACGGAGACGAGGAAACACTTTTTCTCACCGAGAGTGGAATTCTCTGCCTCAGAGGGCGGTGGAGGCAGGTTCTCTGGATGCTTTCAAGAGAGAGCTAGATAGGGCTCTTAAAAATAGCAGAGTCAGGGGATGTGGGGAGAAGGCAGGAACGGGGTACTGATTGGGGATGATCAGCCATGATCACATTGAATGGCGGTGCTGGCTCGAAGGGCTAAATGGCCTACTCCTGCACCTATTGTCTATTGGCAATGGAGTAGAGGTGAATCTTGTAGTAGCGCAGCTTTGTAGATAAAATTATAAGAGGCATTGATGGGGTAGAGAGACGGAACCTTTCCCCCAGGGTAGAAATGTCCGACACTTCCTGGCATAGCTATAAAAGGCCTGTTTCCATGAAAATTGGCTCGATTGGTTTGAATGAATGAATGTATAGGTTTATTGGCCAAGTATTCACATACAAGGAATTTGCCTTGGTGCTCCGCCCACAAGTGACAATATGACATACAGTGACAGTTAGGAATGACACATGAAACATGAACAAGGGCCTGTGTCGTAAACAGTTTATAAAGGAAGTTACCGAAACAGGGCCGTGGGTTCCCCCGGTTCTCTCGCCTCCGTCTCACGCCGAGCCTCGCACACACGACTGAACACCGAGCGGCTCTTCACAGCACTGCGGACAAACAGATGGCCGAGCGTTAGACCCTCCAGACACCCCCCGGATCCTCCCCCCCCCCTCAGCCGTCCTCGTTGCCGAGTGCCGGGGCAGCAAGGGCGAAGGCAACAGGATTAACCACCTCATCAGGAAGGCTGGCTCCGTTGGATTCACGGGAGGTTGGTCTTGGAGGGGAGGAAGCACCTCAAACTGCGGAGCTTCCTGGACAATGCAACACCACACCCCCTCCATGACACACTAGTCAACCTGAGGATCACCTTCAGCAACAGTGTTCAAGAAGGAACTGCAGATGCTGGAAGATCGAAGGTACACAAAAATGCTGGAGGAACTCAGCGGGTGCAGCAGCATCTATGGAGCGAAGGAAATAGGCGACGTTTCGGGCCGAAAGCCAAAGGAAATAGGCAACGTTTCGGGTCGAAACCCAAAGGGTTTCGGGACGAAACGTTGCCTATTTCCTTCGCTCCATAGATGCTGCTGCACCCGCTGAGTTTCTCCAGCATTTTTGTGTACCTTAAGCAACAGAATGGTTCCACCAAGATGCTGCACGGAACGCCACAGGAGATCCTTCTTCCCTGTGGCTATCAAACCGGTACATCTCCTCCCCCTTCTGTCGTGGGGTAGACCGAGACTGGACCCCCCCCCCCCCCCCCCTCACCTCAATCTTTGCACATCCCCAATCCTTTCCACTTTAATTTCATGTTTCACGTATCTTGTTTATCCCAGTTTGGACCAATGTACCACTTGGAAGGGTTTGAAGGGTTCCTGGCCAAATGCAGGCAAACGGGACTAGCCCAGAATGCCAATGGGTCAGCATGGACAAAGTGGGCCAAAGGGCTGTACGACTCTATAAGTCATCAAGTCTACTCCGCCATTCAATCGTGGCTGATCTATCTCTCCCCCTCTCGATCCCATTCTCCTGCCCTCTCCCCATAATCCCTGACACCCGTACCAATCAAAAATCTATCTATCTCTGCCTTAAGAATATCCACTGACTTGGCCTCCACAGCCTTCGGTGGCAAAGAATTCCACAGATTCACCACCCTTTGAATAAAGAAATTCCTCCTTCCGAAAGGAACGTCCTTTAATTCTGAGGCTGTGACCTCGGGTCCTAGACTCTCCGACTAGTGGAAACATCCTCTCCGCAACCACTCTATTCAAGCCTTTCACGATTCGGTACGTTTCAATGAGGTGTGTCCCCCCCCTCATCCTTCTAAACTCCAGCGAGTAGAGGCCCCAGTGCCGACAAGCGTTCATATCGAGCAAAGTCTGAGGGTAGATGATAGGTCAGGACCGCTCTCGAGTTGGTGATAGGAAGGCCCAGTTAGCTTAGATGGGGGCATCCTGGTCGGCATGGACAGGTTGGGCCAAAGGGCCTGCTCCCCTGGTTCAGAAACGTTTACGCCGCAACGATTACGCGCTCAAAACAAATCAGAGAGGATCGGCGGCAAATCCGAGTCTCCGGGGGCGACAGATGTGGGGAGATGAGAGGGAGAGGCCATTGTTCCTGGGAGAGAGGGATCACACACACACACACACACACGGTTACCTGGCAACTGCAACAGCCTCCGAGGCAGACGTGGACTCCCCTGGCAACACAGGCTCTGTGGGGAAGAACAAGGGGGGGTCAGTGAGGCAAACAATACCATGAATCAGAAATTAAACACTGACTCATGTCCTTGGTATGAGAATCAGCGGGGGGGGGGGGGGAGAGAAGAGAGGTAGGGGGGACAGAGAAGAGAGGGGGGGGCAGAGAAGAGAGGGGGGGGCAGAGAAGAGAGGGGGGGGCAGAGAAGAGAGGGGGAGGCAGAGAAGAGAGGGGGGGGCAGAGAAGAGAGGAGGGGGGCAGAGAAGAGAGGTAGGGGGGACAGAGAAGAGAGGGAGGGGGTGAAAAGAGCGCAGGGGACGAGGGGGGGTAATTTGTTGGACAGGGTGCGGAGGGAGCAGAGGAAGAGGGAGGGGAGGGGGGGGGGAGAGACGAGCGTGGACCAGAGAAGGAGGGAGGCGTGGAGTAGAGTGTGGGGGGGTAGGAGAGGTGGGCAGAGGTGAGAAGGGGGTGAGAAGGAGGGAGGGGGCAGAGGAGAGAGGGAGGGTGGGACAGGACAAAATTCCCCACAGCAGGGAATTGAAACCACCTTCAGCGCTGAGGTCCCACCACCAGTAGAAGGTGCCAATATCCAAAACCCACCCTGTTTTAGGGACACGAGGAATTGCAGATGCTGGTTCACAAAATAAAAGACGCATAGTGCTGGAGTAACTCAGGGGGTCAGGCATCATCGATGGGGAACATGGATGGGTGACGTTTCGAGTCGGGTTTGAAGATCGGCCCCGGCCTACCCATGTTCTCCAGAGATGCTGCCTGACTCGCTGAGTTACTCCAGCACACTGTGTCCACCCTGTACCTGTGTGGGGAAGTACCCTGGTAGTTGCACCGATGCATGGTTATTGCGCTCATGAATGCGAGAAGACACGCGCATGTTTCAACGCGAAGGCGGGTGTCAAAGCAGACACACCCTTGCAGGGTCAATAGACAATAGACAATAGGTGCAGGAGTAGGTCATTCGAGCCAGCACCGCCATTCAATGTGATCATGGCTGATCATCCCCAATCAGTACCCCGTTCCTGCCTTCTCCACATATCCCGACTCCCCTATTTTTAAAGAGTCCCAACCCGAAACATCACCTATCCAGTCTGAAGAAGGGTCTCGACCCGAAACGTCGCCCATTCCTTCTCTCCAGGGATGCTGCCTCACCCGCTGAGTTACTCCAGCATGTTGTGTCTACCTTTGATTTTACCAGCATCTGCAGTTCCTTCTTACACATCACTTATCCATGTTCTCCAGAGATGCTGCCCCTGACCTACTGAATTACATTGTGTGTAGACATAAATTCTGGAGAAATTCAGCGGGTGAGACAGCATCTATGGAGCGAAGGAAATAGGCAACGTTTCGGGTCGAAACCCTTCTTCAGACTGATGTGAGGGGGGGGGGGCGGGAAGAAGAAAGGAAGAGGAGGAGCCAGTGGGCTGAGGGAGAGCTGAGAAGGGGAGGAGACAGTGAGGGCTATCAGAAATGGGAGTAGCCAATGTTTATGCCGCTGGGGTGCAGACTGCCCAAGCGGAATATGAGGTGCTGCTCCTCCAATTTGCGGTGGGCCTCACTCTGGCCATGGAGGAGGCCCTGGACAGAAAGGTCGGATTGGGAATGGGAGGGGGAGTTGAAGTGCTGAGCCACCGGGTGATCAGGTTGGTTATTGCGGACCGAGCGAAGGTTACATTGTGTCTATCTTTAGTGTAAACCAGCATTTGCATTTTCTTTTTATCACACTTTAGACTTTAGAGATACAGGCCCTTCGGCCGAACGAATCCACACCGACCAGCAATCACCCAGTACACTAACCAAAACACACAAGGGATCATTTTACATCTTACCAAGTTATCAGTCAATTAACCTACAAACCCACACATCTTTGGGATGTGGGAGGAAACCGGAGCACCCGGAGAAAACCCACGCGATCACGTGGAGAGCGTACAAACTCCGTACAGACAGCACCCGTAGTCAGGATCGAACCTGGGTCTCTGGCGCTGTGAGGCAGTAACTCTATTGTTGCACCACCGAGCCGTCCTTCAACACCCTCTGCACAGGCAGCAAAGCAGGGAGGCGTGGACTGTGGGACCGGTGATCAACAGCCACCCTGCGATGTACACCGCGCCTTGCCCGTGGGATAGAACATAGAAACATAGAAAATAGGTGCAGGAGTAGGCCATTCGGCCCTTCGAGCCTGCACCGCCATTCAATATGATCATGGCTGATCATCCAACTCAGTATCCCATCCCTGCCTTCTCTCCATACCCCCTGATCCCTTTAGCCACAAGGGCCACATCTAACTCCCTCTTAAATATAGCCAAGGAACTGTGGCCTCAACTATCTTCTGTGGCAGAGAATTCCACAGATTCACCACTCTCTGTGTGAAAAATGATTTTCTCATCTCGGTCCTAAAAGACTTCCCTCTTATCCTTAAACTGTGACCTCTAGTTCTGGACTTCCCCAACATCGGGAATAATCTCCCTGCATCTAGCCTGTCCAACCCCTTAAGAATTTTGTAAGTTTCTATAAGATCCCCCCTCAATCTTCTAAATTCTAGCGTGTACAAGCCGAGTCTATCC
This sequence comes from Amblyraja radiata, assembly GCF_010909765.2. NCBI lineage: Eukaryota > Metazoa > Chordata > Chondrichthyes > Rajiformes > Rajidae > Amblyraja > Amblyraja radiata. The sequence goes on along the minus strand of NW_022630861.1, from coordinate 34,888 downwards.
AGCCTTTCTTCATATGAAAGTCCTGCCATCCCAGGAATCAGTCTGGTGAACCTTCTCTGTACACCCTCTACGGCAAGAATGTCTTTCCTCAGGTTAGGAGACCAAAACTGTACGCAATACTCCAGGTGTGGTCTCACCAAGACCCTGTACAACTGCAGTAGAACCTCCCTGCTCTTATACACAAGGAGATAGAATCGCCTCGATGGGCGAATGGCCTTACTTTCCAGGCTGAAGAGGCCCGAGTGGTCTTCTTCCTCGGGAACGGGGGTCTCCAGCCCCATGCGCAGGCACAGCTTGCCATCGGCCAGGGAGCCCGGGCTCGGAGGGAGACGCTGGCTGCCGTCTGCTGTGACCCCGCTAGTTGTCATGGCGCTCCCTGGTGTCACTTCACCCGTCTCCGCGCCACGGCCTTCAGGCTCTGCAGGGCAAAGAGTCAAACCTCCGATTGAACCAACATTCGTGGACCGGACAATCCCACATAGTCACAGAGTTGTACAACTCAAGAGTACAAGTCTGAAGAAAGGTCTCGACACCCATACATAAAAAGTCTTCGCACCCACCACTCCACCTCCAGGCCCCTCAGATCGGCCGACTTGGGGCTGCTGAACATCCCGCGGTCTAGGCATAAGCTCAGGGGCGACCTCACCTTTGCGGTTGCAGCTCCTAGACTGTGGAACAGCATCAGAACTGCCCCCTCCATCGACTCTTTTAAGTCAAGACTAAAGGCTTATCTATATTCCCAAGCCTTTCCTAACGTCCTCTGAGTGAGGGCTATATGTATATATGTATGTAGTCTGTTTTGTTGTGCTATTCTTATAACAAATGTAATGCACTTTGGCCAACGAGAGTTGTTTTCTAAATGTGCTATATAAATAAATGTGACTTGACTGGACTTGATTCCTTCTCCCCAGAGATGCTGCCTGCCCTGCTTGAGTTTTGTGCCTATCTACGGTTTAACGCAACATAAAAAATCTTTCCACTGTACCTCGGTGCATGTGACAATAAACTAAACTAAATTAAATTTTTAATTTAATTTAATTTAATTTAAACTAAACTTAAGGGCCTGTCCCACTTTCACGACCTAATTCACCACCTCTGCCGAGTTTGCCCTGGACTCATACTCGCAGCATGGTCGTCACGAGGTCGTAGGTAGGCCGTGATGCTGGTTGTAGGCACTCGTGGCATCAAGTAGGTCGGGGCGTTTTTTTAAGCCTGATGAAAAATGTCCACGAGTAAAAAAGGTCGTGAATTAGGTCGTGAATGTGGGAACCAAACAATGCACGGGTCAATCTTGTGGAAAGCTTGAGAAAGAGGCAGGAAAAAGGCTAAGCGGGGTTGGAGAAGAGGATGAGGGGTTAGCAGACCAGCATGGAGCAGTTGGGCCGAATGGCCTGCAACCTCGGTGTGGGAATCGCGTGCAGACCTACCGATCGGGGTGCTATGGCGTGGGCCTTGCTTCAACTTGCCAACCAGGGGAGGGGTGGTGCTGCTGATGGTGTCGTCGTCCTTGGGTAGCGTGAAGTGGAACGGGACGTCTGGGGGAGTAAGGTGAAGGGGAGACACGCAGATCAACAAAGAACGAGACACTTTAGACTTACAGCAAAGAAAGCAGGCCCTTCGGCCCACCGAGCCCGCGCCGACCAGCGACCCACCCCGTACACCAAAGATCCTATAGCGAGCAAGATAGTCCACTCGACGAAAAAGACGTAGTACGGTCGTGGGTAATTTTCAGCCCCATTTCCGTAACCGGCTTCCGTCTCCGCACCAAAGATGCCAAAGACATGGAGAGGGTAGGGCTGAAGATGTCCTGGTTGGGTTGCTCCTGGGCCTGGCCAAGCTGGCCATCCGCGAGTCACGGCGCCAGACGGTGGAGGGCTCTACCCGAGCCAGCTGCCTGCCCCTTTTCCGGGGTTACGTCCGTGCCCGGGTGGGATTAGAAAGGGAATACGCCCTGTCTGCGGGCACCCTGAGGGAGTTCCGGGACCGCTGGGCTCCGCAGGGTGTTGAATGTATCCTCAATAAGGATTGTATCATAGTTGTATAGTAGTTTATTACATGTTTGTATTGTATTATGGTGGTGGGTTCTGGCTTGTTTTATTGTAGTGTAATATTATTTTTTAATAATTGAATAAATTTATATTAAAAATAAATAAATAAATAAATTAAAAAAAAGATGGCAAAGATACTAGTGCGGAGACGAAAGCCGGTTACGGAAACATCCTCGTAAAAATAAAAGTTCTTTGGTAAAAATCTTCTCCTCATTTTCAGAATTATAATTTATTAACACAAACTGTTCCCCCGCAACGTTGATTACACTGCGGGTCGGATCAGGTTACTGAAATGGATGAAAAAAAGGCCCACGTTCCGCTCCGTTGTGTACTACACGTCAGCCCATTGCATTTAGCAGGAGTGGTCTATCTTGCTCCGCTATAGGATCTTTGCCGTACACTAGCAACACTATCCTACGCAGTAGGGACAATTTACAAAAAAAAATTGTACGACGTGACAATAAACTAAACTCAACTAAACCTGAAGGACACAATAAGCTGGTGGATCTCAGCTTCTCTGGCAGCATCTCTGGAGAAAAGGAATAGGTGACGATTCGGGTCGAGAAGAAGGGTCTCAAACCAGAAGCGACACCCATTCCTTCTCTCCAGAGATGCTGCCTGTCCCGCTGAGTTATTCCAGCTCTCTGTATCTGTCTTTGGTTTAAACCAGCGCCTGCAGTTCCTCCCTGCACATCAACTCAACCTGTACGTGTTTGGGAGTGTGGGAGGAAACCGGATCACCCGGAGAGAACCCACCCGGTCACGAGGAGAAGGTACAAACTCTGCACAGACAGCACCCGTGGTATCGAACCTGGGCCTCTGGCGCTCCCTCTGCACCACTGTGCCCCCCAACCTGTACTTGTTCAATGCATTCAGCATTTATTACAGAAGTGTAGAGGGAGGAACTGCAGATGCTGGTTTAAACCGAAGATAGACACAAAAGCTGGAGTAACTCAGCGGGACAGGCAGCATCTCTGGAGAGAAGGAATGGGTGGTGTTTCAAGAAGGGACTCGACCCAAAATGCCACCCATTCCTTCTCTCCAGAGATGCTGCCGGTCCTGCTGAGTTACTCCAGCTTTTTGTGTCTATCTTCGGTTGCATCTGCAGTTCCTTCGTACACATGTTGACCGTAACGGCTGGTTTTAGGCCGAAGGGCCCTATGACTGTACGGCATGGGTTTGGTGGCTACACAGGGCCTGGTTGAAAGGGCTGAGGTTCCCTTTCAGTTTCCCCGCATCGCCCACCCACACGTCCCGCCCTCTCATCCAGCCACGGGACACCCAAGATGGGAGTTGGCCCCTTCGACCAACTTTCTCGAACTAAATCTATTCTCAGGGTTACAGGGTGGGGTAAGTCAAGTTACCCACCACCAGAACCGTCCAAGAGGCTCTTCATCGATGGGTTGGAGTGGACCTCCTCCGCTTCCCGCTTCTGGATCTCCCCCTCGCTCCGCTCCTTGGGGGTTCCCATCGACAGGTCAACAGGAGATGGCAGCCCCGGCTGAACCTCCTCCTCCTCCTCCTCCTCCTCCGCCGCCCTGCGGTGGTTCTGAGCTGTGCCCGTCCCCGGCTCCTGGCGCGGACCTGCGCCGCTTTGGCCGCCCAGGGAACTGGGACCTTCGGCTTGCACCTTCACCACCAGCTCCGTGTGGAAGTCCGTGGCCTCGGAGGCCGCCGCACCTTCCGGGCGTCCCAAAGGCGACGCGCGGACACCCGGTGAGGATCCCAAAACCCGCTGCGTCCCTCCGCTCCGTTCCTCTCCCTGGCCCGGATCCGTGCCGGGGACCAGGAGAATCCCGGAAAGTTCCTCCTCCCCGGTGTGAAGACCACCCTCCCGTCCTTTGGAAGCCGCAGGTTGGGAACTTTGGGAATTTGCGGCAGGAGGGCGGGAGATTCCAAGGCCTGACGGTTCACCGCCATCCTCCTCCATTGGCTCCTCTTCCTTACGTTGCTCCTCTTCACGGACACATCCTGACTGCGTTGGCCTTTGGGGAACTCGGAGGTCCCCAGAGTCGCCATGGCCGCCACCATCGGCTTCCTCGTTCGGACGGATCCCGCGCACAGGAGGACTCGGATACTCCCGCTTCTCCCCCTGGAACACGGGCGTCCCCACCACCTCATCCATTGGCGTCTCGTTGACGACCCCTTCCTTCGGCGTCAGCTCATCCCTGGCCAATTCCGCACATCCCGGAGAAGAAGGGTCTTGAGACCGAGGCGGGAGGGCTGGCTGACAAGGAACCTCCTCTGTCATCTTGGACTCTTCGCCCATCCTCCCTTCCTCCGCAAGATCCTTCTCTTTGGATTCCACCCCGGGTCCTTCCGAGGTATCTCCGCCATCAGGTCCAGGGATGCTGGAGGTCTTTGATTCGGGCTCGCCGCTCAAGCAGAGACGGAGAGCCTGGCTCTCGTGCACCGGACCTTCCCGTTGGATTTCCGCGGAGAATCCCACCGCCACCTGCGTGGCCTGGCTGTCGTCTTCAGCGTCATCCTCCTCCGTCTCCATGGGCTGCGTCCACTGACTGTCGGCCAACCTCAGCTCGAACGGTTCGCCCGCCCCGTCGTCCGGCTGCTCCACCCCCAGAGCCTCACGGTCCATCGTCCCCGCGTCTCCCTCCTCTCGCACCGGAGACTTTGACCGGCACTCCGCTCGAGCCGGTGGGGACTCGATCCCCGCGACACTGCTGGGCTTCTCCGTCAGGCTTGGAGTGGGAATAAAAATGTCCTTTACACGAGAAAACACAGAGGAAAGAGAATCTGTGGTTAGTCAATAGACAATAGACAATAGGTGCAGGAGTAGGCCATTCGGCCCTTCGAGTCAGCACCGCCATTCAATGTGATCATGGCTGATCATCCACAATCAGTAATAATAATAATAAATTTTATTTATGGGCGCCTTACAAGAGTCTCAAGGACACCTTACAAAAATTGAGCATGTAGAGGAAAAACATGTAAGGGGAATGAAATAAATAGTAGAGACATGACTAGTACACAAAGTAAAGACAGAATTCAATACAAAACACAGTATGAGGCAATTAATGCACAGATGAAAAGGGAGGGGGACGTGGGGCTAAGGATAGGCAGAGGTGAAGAGATGGGTCTTGAGGCGGGACTGGAAGATGGTGAGGGACACGGAATTGCGGATCAGTTGGGGGAGGGAGTTCCAGAGCCTGGGAGCTGCCCTGGAGAAGGCTCTGTCCCCAAAACTGCGGAGGTTGGACTTGTGGATGGAGAGGAGACCGGCTGATGTGGATCTGAGGGACCGTGAGGGTTGGTAGGGGGAGAGGAGGTCAGTGAGATATGGGGGGGCCAGATGGTGGAGGGCTTCGTAGGTGAGGATCAGGATTTTGTAGGTGATCCGGTGGGAGATGGGAAGCCAGTGAAGTTGTTTGAGGACTGGAGTGATGTGATGCCAGGATTTGGTGTGGGTGATGAGTCGGGCGGCTGCGTTCTGAACCAGTTGGAGTCGGTTGATGTAGGTGGAGCTGATGCCAAGGAGAAGTGAGTTGCAATAGTCCACTCAGGAGGAGATGAAGACATGGATGAGTCTTTCAGCAGCGGGCGGTGTGAGAGAGGGTCTGAGTTTGGCGATGTTGCGGATATGAAAGAAGGAGGTTTTAATGACATGGCGGATGTGAGGCTCAAGGGAGAGGGTGGAATCAAAGATCACGCCAAGGTTGCGGGCCTGGGGAGATGGGGAGACAGTGGTGCCGTCGATGGTGAGAGTGGGGTTATTGATTTTGCTGAGTGTGGCTTTGGAGCCTATGAGGAGGAATTCTGTCTTATCGCTGTACCCCATTCCTGCCTTCCCCCCATATCCCCTGACTCCGCTATTTTTAAGAGCCCTATCTAGCTCTCTGTTGAAAGCATCCAGAGAACCTGCCTCCACAATGAGTTCCCTCCTTTACATATTTTCAGGATGTTCAAAACGTTGGATAAAATAAACACTTAAGAAATGAGTTAATTTATATTTTTTGCTCATGTGGGAAAATAAATTATATGTAAAATCCTGAAATTATGTAAAGAAAACCAGTAGTGAAAAAAAAAGTTTCATTGCCACTGGAGTTGGAAAATTATTCGATTAGAATGATTTAAAAAAAAAACCATTCCAACCTCTAAACACAAGGGCGAAAATTACCAAAAAAACATAAGAAAATTTAGTCGAGGGTGAATGAAATTTTGAGATAAACTCGAGGGTGAATGACATTGAAATAGTTTAAAAAGCACTGGTTTAGACTTTACTTTAGACTTTAGAGATATGGCGTGGAAATAGGCCATTCGGCCCGTAGACTAGTTCTATCCTACATGCTCGGGACAATTTTATGGAGGCCAATTAACCCACGAACCTGAACGTCTTTGGAGTGTGGGCAGAAACCGGAGCACCCGGAGAAAACCCACGCGGTCACGGGGAGAACGTACAAACTCCGTACAGACAGCACCCGTAGACTAGATCGAACACGGGTCTCTGGCGCTGTGAGGCAGCAACTCTACCCGTTGCACCACTGTTGTGAACAGCCACTGGAGTAACGGTGGGCTGGTCTGTGTGGCAGGGAGAAGGAACAGCAGCCGTTCCCACAGCAGCCTTGAGACTCACGTGAGATAGATCGGGCAGCGTTGGCACTGGTGCCAGCTGGCTGGCGGTGAACACTGGCACGGCGGTCGACACCGGGGTAGACGCCTGCGGTACGATGGGAGCCAGCATCTGCTCCATTTCCATCGGCTCCTCCGGCTCAGATGGCGGCCTTCCCGGCTCTGCGGTATCGGCAGGCGGTGCGGAGGTATCCATCGGCTCCACCCCTGGAAAAATCGGTGGAAAGATTCATCAGGCTGACGGAACTGCAAACTCCACCTCACAAATACAGACCAACCTTGCAAAGGAGCGCTCTAACCCTGAACAACGTTTGCAAGAAAAAGAATTCCACTCCGCGTGCGTTAGCACTTTGTACAGGTGACGGTAAAACCACTAGCGACCAATGGCAATAGTTGCCTTTGAGTTTAGATTACTGTCACGTGTGCAGTGAAAAGCTAATTAACCTACAGACTTGACGTTCGTTTTAGTTTAGTTTAGAGATACAGCGCGGAAACAGACAGAGCCAGCAACATTATGGGGGACCCCTTCCACCCCTGCAACGGACTGTTCCAGCTGCTACGGTCAGGCAAACGCCTCCGCTGCCATGCTGTGAAAACGGAGAGGTTGAGACGGAGTTTCTTCCCACAGGCCGTCAGGACTGTAAACTCTTATCCCACCAGCGACTAACTTATTGTCACTTTCATTTCACTGCACAGCTTGTATGTGTATGTGACAAATAAACTTGACTTGACTTGTTAGACCTCCGAGTCCGCGCCGACCAGCGATCACCCCGCACACTTCGACACGCTAGAGACAATTTTCTAAACGTCAATTGATCCTGAAGATTGAGGGGGGGATCTTATAGAAACTTACAACATTCTTAAGGGGTTGGACAGGCTAGATGCAGGAAGATTATTCCCGATGTTGGAAAAGTCCAGGACAAGGGGGTCACAGTTTAAGGATAAGGGGGAAATCTTTTAGGACCGAGATGAGGAAAAAAAATTTCACACAGAGAGTGGTGAATCTCTGGAACTCCCTGCCACAGAGGGTAGTCGAGGCCAGTTCATTGGCTATATTTAAGAGGGAATTAGATGTGGCCCTTGCGGCTAAAGGGATCAGGGGGTATGGAGAGAAGGCAGGTACAGGATACTGAGTTGGATGATCAGCCATGATCATATTGAATGGCTGTGCAGGCGCGAAGGGCCGAATGGCCTACTCCTGCACCTATTTTCTATGTTTCTATCTGTACACCGTGGGCAGCTCGATGGTAATCATGTCTAGCCTTACCACTGACTGGGTAGCACGCGACGGGACTAAACAAAAAAAACAACCTACAAACCTGTAGACTTTGGAGTGTGGGAGGAGACCCGAGCACCCGGAGAAAACCCACGAGGTCACAGGGGGAAATGTACAGGAAGACAAAGATTTGGTATTTTTGCCAAATTAACACCTTTGGGCCGTGGATAAGACTGAAATCTTAATGTTAATTCGGTAATGAACTAAGATTCTGGGAAGGAGTAAGAGTGGAAAGGTTGGCCTGCCCTAAGAGTGTGAGATGGGGCAAGTGTGGGGAGACTTTACTAACTTTACCACAGGGAGCTTGTGGACTCGGTGGGCCGAAGGGCCTGTTTCCACGCTGTATCTCTAAATTACACTCCCTGTGGTGGGGGAGTCCATTTTTCTCATCACAATAGACAATAGGAGCAGGAGTAGGCCATTCGGCCAGCACCGCCATTCAATGTGATCATGGCTGATCATCCCCAATCAGTACCCCGTTCCTGCCTTCTCCCCCATATCCCCTGACTCCGCTATCTTTAAGAGCCCTATCTAGCTCTCTCTTGAAAGCATCCAGAGAACCGGCCTCCACCGAGGCAGAGAATTCCACAGACTCACCACTCTCTGTGTGAAAAAGTGTTTCCTCCTCTCCGTTCTAAATGGCTTACTCCTTATTCTGAAACTGTGTGGCCCCTGGTTTTTAGGGTTATTTTTAACAGCCCTATCTAGCTCTCTCTTGCAAGTTCCCTTCACCTTCCAAGTTCCCAATGGGATTTTTAAATCTAATCTGAGGTTTTTTGGATCCTCCAGTAAGTGATCAAGTGCAAAAGGAGCCGAGAGCATTTAAGAGAGGATTGGATGAATGTACAATATCTACAGGGTGGTGGGTGGGCCAGAGTTGGTGTTGGGACCAACAGACCAACTCCAGAACAAGGACCTTTTACAATCAACCAGCCTGCGATAGAGTAAAGGGTTTGGAATTAATTGGATTGCCCCAGATGGAAACAGTGTGGACTCGATGGGCTGAACGGCCTCCTTCCACACTACTATCATGTCCCAGGATAGTCTGACACAGTCCAGGAGACACCGCCTCTAGTGTGCAGGATGAGTGGATGAGAAAGCGGGATAGCGCAGAGCTAGAGAGGGCGTGGGTGATAGATGGTCGGTGTGGACCTCAGTGACTCACCTTCCTGCTCGGTCGGGCTGCTGGGAACAATGATGGGAGTTGGCCCGAACGTCTCCTGGGACGGCTCGATAATATCGCTGGAGCTCCTGCAAAGGGAGAGACGGGCGTTACCCAACGGAGAGAGCAGCGTATGACAGAGGTTAGTAAACACTGAAGGATAGACACAAAAAGCTGCATGGGGGGGGGGTGGGTGGGGGGGGGGGGGTCTGCATGAACCTTTTTCTTGCCTCTTGTTTATTCATTTCCCTTTTACATAGAAACATAGAAAATAGGTGCAGGAGGAGGTCATTCGGCCCTTCGAGCCAGCACCGCCATTCATTGTGATCTGATCGTTCCCTATCAATAACCCCTGCTTGCCTTCTCCCCATATCCCTTGATTCCACTAGCCCCCATAGCTCTAACTAACTCTCTCTTAAATCCATCCAATGATTTGGCCTCCACTGCCCTCTGTGGCAGGGAATTCCACAAATTCACAACTCTCTGGGTGAAAACGTTTTTTCTCACCTCAGTCTTAAATGACCTCCCCTTTATTCTAAGACTGTGGCCCCTGGTTCTGAACTCGCCCAACATTGGGAACATTTTTCCTGCCTCTAGCTTGTCCAGTCTTTTTATAATTTTATATGTTTCTATAAGATCCCCCCCTCATCCTTCTAAACTCCAGTGAATACAAGCCTTGTGTTTTCAATCTTTCCTCATATGACAGTCCCGCCATCCCAGGGATCAATCTCGTGAACCTACTCTGCACTGCCTCAATCACAATTATAGGTCTTTTGATGGGCCGAATGGCCTAATTCTACTCTTCTACAGCCCGGTTGGATGTTGAAGGCCGGTGTAAGCCGAGACCTGGGCGTTTCACATATGGAGAGACAGCCTAGAGCACAACAGTTCGACACAAAACGCTGGAGTAACTCAGCGGGTGAGGCAGCGTCTATGAAGAGAAGGAATTGGCAACGTTTTGGGTCAAGGCCATTCTTCAGACCCTCTCATCAGTCTCGACCCGAAACGTCGCCAATTTCCTCTCCCCTTAGATGCTGCCTCACCCGCTGAGTGACTCCAGCATTTTGTGTCTACTACCTTCGATTTACCAGCATCTGCGGTTCTTTCTTAAACAACTAGAGTGCAAAAAGGCCGGTTTAAACATCTGCGATCGTCACCTGCTATCATCGACCGACCGTTTACTCCGCGCATCCACTGCAGATGGTCGGAAAATCCGGTCATGCAGGAAGGTCGGCAATTTAATCCAGTGACCGTCAATATATATATACAGGGCGGGTCGCTGAGCGAACTGAGACAGAGGACAGGGACTTAAAACCATCGGGTTCTGGAACGTGAAGCCACACGGCGATGGGATTGGGATGAATTCTGCAAGAGCGAGGAACTGCAGGTGCCGGTTCACATGAAAAGGCACAAAGTGCATGGAGTAACTCAGGCGGGTGGGAAAAGTTGCCCCCTCAGATTCCCATTGACTATTTCTCGCCTGCTGGTTAGGCAGCATTTTTGGAGAAGGTAGATAGGTGACGTTTTCGGTCAGGACCCCTCTTCAGATCTTGCTGGGCGTTTTTAAGGCAGAGATTGATTAGTAACGGCAGGGAGAAGGCAGGTGAATGGGGTTGGGAGAGAAAAAATAGATCAGCCATGATCAAATGCTGGGGCTGACTCGATGGGTTGAATGGCCTCATTCTCTACCCATGTCTTTGTGATTTTCTTCAGAAGAATTAATCTTACACCAGATATTGAAGTTGGGAGTGGACAAAATGTTTAAGAAAGAACTGCAGATGCTGGTAAAATCGAAGGTAGACAAAAAAAGCTGGAGTAACTCAGAGGGTGAGGCAGCATCTAAGGGGAGAAGGAATTGGCGACGTTTCGGGTCGAGACTGAGGAGAGAGTCTTGTTGCAGTTATACAAGACGTTGGCGAGGCTGCATTTAGAGTATTGTGTTCAGTTCTGGGCACCATGTCAAGTTGGAAAGGGTGCAGAGATGATTTACGAAAATGTTGCCAGGATTCGAGGGTCTGAGCTACAGGGTGAGGTTGAGCAGGCTGGGACTCTATTCCCTGGAGCGCAGAAGCATGAGGGGTGATCTTATAGAGGCGCACAAAATCATGAGAGGCATAGATCAGGTGGACGCTCGGAGTCTCTAGCCCAGAGTGGAGGAATCGAGAACCAGAGGACATAGGTTTAAGAAGAAGGGGAAAGATGAAGTGCTGGAGTAACTCAACGGGTCAGGCAGCATCTCCGAAGATCATGGATGGGCGACATTATGGGTCGTGACCCTTCTTCACACTTATCATGGAGTCATGCTTTTACAAGAATGATCCCAGGAATGAGTAGGTTAGAAATATAGACATTAGGTGCAGGAGTAGGCCATTCGGCCCTTCGAGCCTGCACCGCCATTCAATATGATCATGGCTGATCATCCAACTCAGTATCCTGTACCTGCCTTCTCTCCATACCCTCTGATCCCTTTAGCCACAAGGGCCACATCTAACTCCCTCTTAAATATAGCCAATGAACTGTGGCCTCAACTACCTTCTGTGGCAGAGAATTCCACAGATTCACCACTCTCTGTGTGAAAATGTTTTTCTCATCTCGGTCCTAAAAGATTTCCCCCTTATCCTTAAACTGTGACCCCTTGTTCTGGACTTCCCCAACATCAGGAACAATCTTCCTGCGTCTAGCACAATCTTCCTGCATCTAGCATAGGTTAACCTATTGTGAGCGTTTGTCGGCACTGGGCCTGTACTCGCTGGAGTATAGCGGAATGAGGGGGGACCTCATTGAAAGGTACAGAATGGTGAAAGGCTTGGATAGAGTGGATGTGGAGAGGATGTTTCCACTAGTGGGAGAGTCTAGGACGAGAGGTCACAGCCTCAGAATTCTTTTAGGAAGGAGATGAGGAGGAATTTCTTTAGTCAGAAGGTGGTGAATCGGTGGAATTATTTGCCACAGAGGGCTGTGGAGGCCAAGTTAGTGGATATCTTTAAGGCAGAGATAGATAAGATTCTTGATTGGTACAGGTGTCAGAGATTATGGGGCGAAGGCAAGAGAATGGGGTTAGGAGGGAGAGACAGATCAGCCATGATTGAATGGCAGAGTAGACTTGATGGGCCGAATGGCCTAATTCAACGCCTTTTTCTTATGAAGCAACGAAACAGGCCCCTCAAGCCAACAGGGCCATGCCAAGTGCCCATCCGGGCTAGTCCCAGCTGCCTGCGTTTGGCCCATATATATCTCTCTACATACTTCCTACCTGTGCACCTGTCCAAATGTGCTTTCACTGTTGTTATATAAATACGTTGCATATAAAATCATGAGAGGAATAGATCAGGTAGATGCACAGGATTTCTTGCCCAGAGTAGGGGAATCGAGAACCAGGGGATATAGGTTTAAGGTGGCGGGGGGGATAATTTAATAGGAATCTGAGGGGTAACTTTTGCTTACACCAAATGGTGGTGGGTGTATAGAACGAGCTGCCGGAGGAGGTAGTTGAGGCTGGTATTATCGCAACGTTTAAGAAACATTTTAGACAGGTATATATATGGATAAGATAGGTTTAGAGGGATATGGGTCAAATGCAGACTAGTGTAGATGGGTCATGTTGGTCGGTGTGGGCAAGTTGGGCCGAAGGGCCTGTTTCCATGCTGTAAGCCTCTATGTTACAGTGCTGCCTCTGCCAGCCGCAACTGCTTCCTCTGACAGCTGGTTCCATGGACCCACCTCCCCTCTGTGTGGACGTCACTTACTCTGAGAGACTCTCCTGAGCCAGTGACTGGTGGCCAGAGAAGTGAAGGACCTCCAGCCGGTCGACGCTGGCGGCTAGGACATCTTTATTTCCCACGGGAATGTCTGCGCCTGAGAGGGGGGGAAAAAACGGGAAGAGTTGTTGCCGGACCTGTCGTGCACCGCAACCTTTGCTTCCGCAAGAGTTCTCCTTCCGCGATGCCCAGCGTCCACACGACCCAACACCCAGCCGACCCGCGCTCCCGTACGATGAGGAAGGGGGGGGTGGGGGGGAAGAGAGAGACAGAGAGAGAGAGAGCGAGACAGAGACTGAGAGACTGAGAGAGACACAGAATACAGATCTCTCTGTATTCCATTAATTTTTTGGAATCACCTTCAATCTAGCCCCCCAGATACCCTCCGGTTTAAAGCCCTTCAAACACAAGAGGGGAGCCCAGAAGAGAGTTTCCTGTACCAGTTGGTACTGAGACTAACTACCCCTATCCAGTTAAACCCTGACCAGCCTCAGATCAATACTGATCCCCAATCACCAGTTAGAGTGAACCAAATTATCAAACAATGTAAAGAAACTTATTTGGAACATTGGGATAAAGAAACCAAAAGCCAAAGCAGATTAGGATGTTACCGTGCCCTAAAAAGAGATTATAAATTGGCAGACTATCTCTCAACTGTTAGAGACATAAAGCAGAGACAGACCCTCACCAAATACTGGTTAAGTGACCACTACTTGGCAGTGGAAAAAGGAAGACAGAAGTGATTCTGGCAACCACGAGAAAATAGAATATGTGGCCACTGTTTGACAGATGAGGTTGAAACAAGAGGTGCACTTCCTCCTAAAATGCAAAAAATTGACAGACACACAGTGACAGAGAGAGACAGAGAGACAGAGAGAGACAGAGAGAAACAGAGAGAGACAGAGAGAGACAGAGAGAGACAGAGAGGGACAGAGAGGGACAGAGAGGGACAGAGAGGGACAGAGAGGGACAGAGAGGGACAGAGAGAGACAGAGAGAGACAGAGAGAGACAGAGAGAGACAGAGAGAGACAGAGAGAGACAGAGAGGGACAGAGAGGGACAGAGAGAGACAGAGAGAGACAGAGAGAGACAGAGAGACAGAGGGACAGAGGGACAGAGAGAGACAGAGAGAGACAGAGAGAGACAGAGAGAGACAGAGAGAGACAGAGAGAGACAGAGAGAGACAGAGAGAGACAGAGAGAGACAGAGAGAGACAGAGAGAGACAGAGAGAGACAGAGAGGGAAAAAGAGAAAGAGAAAAACAAAAGCAAGACGCAGGCCACTGGGTGAGCGGAGGCAGGGGCGGGGGGGAGGGGAGGGGGGGGGGGGAGGGGGAGGCGAGGGGGGATGTATTAGGGTTGTCGTCCCTGTACCACCAGGTCCGTACCTGTGTGAGCCGCATCGTGGGTGGAGTGGGCCGGGTGCCGCTCGGGGTCCGTGTTGGGAGAGGCCTCCTCGATGCGGAGTCCGCGCGGCATCAGGAAATGTACGACCACCTCCTGCCCGGCTCCCGGCTTGTCCGGCCACGACTGGCCAGGCACGGTCGACGTCACCTCCGACCTGCAACGCATTCAATACCGATCACGGGTCAACTGCCGAGGTCAGAGGTCAGGGCGCCCACATTCCGAAAAACCACAAGCAACACTGCCTCGGCGCAGCGGGTAGAACCGCTGCCTCACAGCGCCAGAGACCCGGGTTCGATCCCGACCTCGGGTGCTGTCTTGTGTGCGGAGTTTGCACGTTCTCCCTGTGACCACGTGGGTTTTGTGCGGGTGCTCCAGTTTCCTCCCACATCCCAAAGACTATGCTGGCTCGGTCTCGGCTATGCTCGGTGCTGGCTCGAAGGGCCGAATAGCCTCCTCCTGCACCTATTTTCTATGTTTTTATGTTTCCTATCCCAGGGGTTAGTCGGCTAATTGGCCCTCTGCAAATTGTCCCTAGTGTGTGGGAAGTGGGATAACATGGAACTCGTGTGAATGGGTGATGGAGGGTTGGCATGGACCAGGTGGGCTGAAGGGCCTGTTTCCATGCTGTATCTCAAAACTAAACAGTGCTTGGCATTGTTGATGTGTTTGGCCACCAGTTACACATGAATCCATCAGCACAGGGGCAAGGCGACTGGCCCTTGATGCCTGGTCTGAAACACGGCACTGCCAAGAATAAAGGAAACACAGTACCGGAGTAACTCAGCGGGTCAGGCACCATCTCTGGAGAACGTGGACAGGTGACACTTCAAGTCGAGACCCTTCTTCAGATCAAAGATCCTACAGCGAGCAAGATAGACCACTCGACGAAAAAGACGTAGTACGGTCATGGGCAGATTCATGGGTAATTTTCGGCCCCATTTCCGTAACCGGCTTCCGTCTCCGCACCAAAGATCCCGCCACAGCGGAGCAAAGATACTAGTGCGGAGACGGAAGCCGGTTACGGAAACATCCTTGTAAAAATAAAAGTTATTTGGGAAATATCTTCTCCTCATTTTCAGAATTATAATTTATTAACACAAACTGTTCCCCCGCAACGTTGATTACACTGCGGGTCGGGTCCGGTTACTGAAATGGATGAAAAAAAGGCCCACGTTCCGCTCCGTTGCGTACTAGACGTCAGCCCATTGCATTTAGCAGGAGTGGTCTATCTTGCTCCGCTATAGGATATTTGCTTCAGGGGTGGGGGAGGGGGGGGCAGAGGGGGGGGGAGAAAGCATGAAGAGGGGAAAGGCAGGACAAAGCCTGGCAGGATATGGGTGGACACAGACAAGGGGCTCGATAGGCAGATGGTTGGAACAAAGGAACAAAGATAAAAGCAGAAGGCGTGAGACAGGTGTGGATTGTGAAGCTGGAGGAAGGAATAGTAGTGTGGATGGCGAGCGGGGGTGGGGGGAGGGAAATAAGTCGTTCGAGGTGGGGTACAAGGAAGGAGAGGAGAGAGGGGAAAGAAAGAGGCAAGGGGGCTTGGGTCGATGGGAGGGCAGACCCAAAAATATGGACCAACTCAGCGGGACAGGCAGCATCTCTGGAGAGAAGGGAATAGGTGACGTTTCGGATCGAGACCCTTCTTCAGGGAAGATGCCAGGAAGCTAACAGGAGAGTGCTGGACGAACGAGGGGTGTATAAATCAGGGTGGCGCGGAGTCTGGGGAAGCGGGACCCCCCCTCCCCATTCGCTACTCACTGGGTTTCCCTCTGAGACCCGCGAGACAAACTGCTCCTGGACAGCCGAGTCCAGTTTGATGCTGCATCCATTCCTAGCAATGCTGCCTGTATGATGCGCGAGGAGGATTCTTAAGGGGCAAACTGTGGACAATGCTGCTTCTGTTGCCCTGGTTACACACAGAGCTTAGAACACCCGGTGACATCGCACACAATACATCAGTAGCAATATCCCAGTGAAGGGCAGAATATGTCGGGGTCACCCCTAAAATATCACCCCAGGGGGGTAACAATTTTCTTTAAAAATAGATGTGAATATTGAGCACGGTGAAACATTTGCTGCCAGGGTTCAATCCCGACTACAGGTGCTGTCTCTATGGAGTTTGCATGTTCTCCCTGTGGCTATATGGGCTTCCCCCAGCTGCTCTAGTCTCCGCCCACATCCCAAAGACGTGCAGGTGTGTAGGTTAATTGGCCCTCAGTTTTCATGGAGTAGACGAGACAGTGGGATAACATAGACTCAGCGGATCAGGCAGCATCTCTGGAGAAAAGGAATAGAAACATAGACAATAGGTGCAGGAGTAGGAGTTGAGCCAGCACCGCCAATCAATATGATCATGGCTAATCATCTAAAAATCAGTACCCCATTCCTGCTTTCTCCCCATATCCCTTGAATCTGTTAGTCATGAGAGCTAGAGGTAGGTAGCATTTTGAAACAGAACCCTTCTTCAGACTGGAGTAGACACTGAAGAAGGGTTTCGGCCCGAAACGTCGCCTATTTCCTTCGCTCCATAGATGCTGCTGCACCCGCTGAGTTTCCCCAGCAATTTTGTGTCCCTTCTTCAGACTGCTTGTCTGAAGAAGGGGTCTGAAGAGGGGTTCCGACCTGAAACGTCACCGATTCTGCCTGATCCGGTGAGTTACTCCAGCACTTAGTGCCTATCTTCTGAAAAACCACCACCCGCAATTCCTACCTACACATAGAACTAGTGTGAGCTGGTGATCGATGGCTGGCATGGACTCAGTGGGATGAAGAGCCTGTTTCCATGTTGTACCTCGAAACTAAACGTAAACCCAAATAGTGAACCTAAATCCAAATTGAGGGAGTGCAGCGTAGGTTTACAAGGTTAATTCCCGGGATGGCGGGACTGTCATATGCTGAGAGAATGGCTTGTACACACTGGAGTTTAGAAGGATGAGAGGATATCTCATTGAAACATATAAGATTGTTAAGGGCTTGGACACACTAGAGGCAGGAAACATGTTCCCGATGTTGGGGGAGTCCAGAACCAGGGGCCACACACAGTTTAAGAATAAGGAGTAAGCCATTCAGAACGGAGACGAGGAAACACTTTTTCTCAGGGAGTGGTGAGTCTGTGGAATTCTCTGCCTCAGAGGGCGGTGGAGGCAGGTTCTCTGGATGCTTTCAAGAGTGAGCTAGATAGGGCTCTTAAAAATAGCGGAGTCAGGGGATATGGGGAGAAGGCAGGAACGGGGTACTGATTGGGGATGATCAGCCATGATCACATTGAATGGCGGTGCTGGCTCGAAGGACCGAATGGCCTACTCCTGCACCTATTGTCTATTGCCAAACATTGGAAGGGTTGGATACAGAGGTGCGGGTGTGGTCTAACCAGTGGATCTATAGTGCAATTGCTCTGCTTCAGCTCACTAGCTCAATGCACAGTTACCCCCATTAACCTACCTACCTCTCAGGAGAAGAGCCAGCAAAGGTCCTGGCAGGAGGCTGGTCAGTCATCGTGGCTTCCGAGGCTTCCCCTGTGTCCAGAGCTGAAAGGAATCAGGAGGCAGCAGGGTTAAAGACCGGTAGTTTAGAGATACAGCGCAGAAACAGGCCCTTCGGCCCATCGAGTAGTGCCGACCAGATATCCCCAGCACACTGAACCAGCCCTGCTGAGTGCCCCCTCCCCCCCCATGAACTGTCTCCCTCGCACATCGACCCGGCACAGACCTATTTGCACTTTATACTGCTTTAACAGTTTTATTTGTTTAATCTTGTTTCTCTGGGTGTCTACATTTGTAGCTAATTAAGTTATTACATCGGATGGAAGCTGCATAACAAATTTCGTTGTACCTCTGTGCAATGACAATAAAAGATATTATTATTATTATTATTAGAATTCCACAGATTCACCACCCTCCGACTAAAGAAATTCCTTCTCATCTCCATCCTAAAGGAACGTCCTTTAATTCCGAGGCTGTGCCCTCTGGTCCTAGACTCTCCCACTAGTGGAAACATCCTCTCCACATCCACTCCACCCAGGCTTGTGCTCTATGTACATGGAGAGTTGAGCCTGCAAATGATCGCGTGGCCGTTCAGCCGAGCGCCACTTACCAGGTTCCGCTTCCTTGCTGTGGGGGTCCACATTGTCTACGTTCACCTCCCCCGGCTCAGCCTTGTCTCCGGCCACCGCCTCGTCAGTGGTGGCGACGGGATCCATCTCCTGGGTTTCGGATAGTTCCAGCGGTTCCAGGCCAGCCTGAGAGGAGACTGAACGAAAGATAAGACACAGGCTCATCACAGGCAAGGAAAGTCAAATGGTTTGAAACATGAAAGTAAGCATGCAGGTACAGCAGGCAGTGAAGAAAGCGAATGGCATGTTGGCCCTTATAACAAGAGGAATCGAATATAGGAGCAAAGAGGTCCTTCTGCAGTTGTACAGGGCCCTAGTGAGACCACACCTGGAGTATTGCGTGCTGTTTTGGTCCCCTAATTTGAGGAAGGACATTCTTGCTATTGAGGGAGTGCAGCGTAGGTTTACAAGGTTAATTCCCGGGATGGCGGGACTGTCACATGCTGAGAGAATGGAGCAACTGGGCTTGTACACTCTGGAGTTTAGAAGGATGAGAGGAGATCTCATTGAAACATATAAGATTGTTAAGGGCTTGGACACACACGCTATAGGCAAGAAACATGTTCCCGATGTTGGGTGAGTCCAGAACCAGGGGCCACAGTTTAAGAATAAGGAGTAAGCCATTTAGAACGGAGACGAGGAAACACTTTTTCTCACAGAGAGTGGTGAGTCTGTGGAATTCTCTGCCGCAGAGGGCAGTGGAGGCCGGTTCTCTGGATTCTTTCAAGAGAGAGCTAGAGAGGGCTCTTAAAAATAGCGGAGTCAGGGGATATGGGGAGAAGGCTGGAACGGGGTACTGACCAGCCATGATCATATTGAATGACGGTGCTGGCTCGAAGGGCCGAATGGCCTACTCCTGCACCTATTGTCTATTCAATTCCACCCGCTGGGCGAAGCTTTGAGTTTCAAACACAGCTAGCTGTTCCGCAACGTACGAAGGGGTGACGTTCCGATGAGCCCATCGTAAATCCAAAATATCGCAAGTCGAAAATGCATTGAATACACCTAACCTACCAGACATTGTCTCCCTTCTGAGAGAAGAGACTTTGTGCCTTAGCCTGGATCGACAGTCAGCTAAGCGGTAAGCATGGGTGACTGGGAGCTGCGGCTCGCTGCCATTGCCCAGCGTCACGAGAGTATCGTACCGCATATCGCTAGCCCGGGAAAAAGATCAAAGATGAAAGTTCGAAGTACGGGTTTCTACTGAGTGTGAATTGCTTTTGTATCCTCGGAAAGAGGTTTCGGGTCGAGACCCTTCTTGAAACTGGAAGTGGGGCACCTCCTGCGACTGACGGGGATAGATATCCACAAACGGGCCGAGACGGCATTTTTCCCCAACCCTCGTTCATCCGCCCACATCTACCGGCACTGACGGAGTTGATCGCGAGGTCCGTGACATCCTCTCCTCCCTCGCGCGAGCCGAGGCGGGTGTCCAGGACGCTGTGGAAACAACGAGCGGGACAAATAAGCAGCCCGACGCAACCACTGTCCGTTTAGTTTAGAGATACAGCGCGGAAACAGGCCATTCGGCCCATCTGGTCCGCACTCACCAGCGAATAGTACACTATCCGACACACACTAGTGACAATTTACATTCCCACCACGCCAAGTAACCTACAAACCTGTACGACTTTGGAGTGTGGGAGGAAACCGAAGATCTCGGAGAAAACCCACATGGTCACGGGGAGAACGTGCAAACTCCATACAAGCAGCACCCGGAGTCGGGATCGAACCCGGGTCTCTGGCGCTGTAAGGCAGCAACTCTACCGCTGCGCCACCGTGCCACCCTCTGGAAAGAGGTCAAAAAATTGCACGCAGCGAGATCCCTCCAGCAGATATTGAGGGCATATTTCTTATTAGTTTTTTTGTTTTTAATTCGTTTTAGAGATACAGCGTGGAAATAACTCTCTGTAGCCCCTAAAGCATCACTAAAGCTAGCTTCTTTCAGCTTCGGACGATAGCTAAAATTAAAAAAAATCTCCAGTTTGATGACCTGGAAAAGTTCATCCACACATTCATCTCCTCCCGCCTAGATTACTGCAACTCCCTTTAAGCAGCCTTTTCACGGGGCGACTTGACGCAAGAATTAACCAGAGTTTAACATCGTGGGAACCTCGTGCGATAACAGTACGGCATTCGTGGACCACCGTGGACCACCGTGGCGCTAACGGCAGGTAATCGTGTAACTTGGTGACTCAGGAGAAAATTCAAGCAAGTTTGAATTTCTCCAAGAGTGACTTGTACACTTGTGGTTGAGCATTGCAACATTATATGAACGTAGTGGCCAGTGCGATATCCGTGCGATATCCGTAATAACTCTTGCAGTTACCGTGGGAACTCCTGCGAACGGTGAACCCGGAAGTTGGACAGAGGGGACAGAAGGTGAGTAAAAATTGTCTTCTGTGGGATTGAATTTAAAATAAAAACAGACTTGGTTGGTAGTCTTTCTGCGGAGTTTAATGTTATAATAGAGCGATTGTCCTTACTTTCTTTTTCTTTCTTTTCTAGGGTCTACTTTCTTACTTCACTTCCTTCTCTAACTTCTTTTCTAAGGGGCTTTCTTTTCCCAACACTCTCTTGCACTTCACGACTCTTGTGCACTTTCTTTACTTTCCTTACTTCTATCTTTTTCTTAAAGCTCAAAAAAAAATGAAGCGGTACAAAAAATGTATTAAGATATATGTGTTGTGTATTATTGTAATTTACCGTACTTCTAATAAAAATAATTTTTTTAAAAAATAAAAAAAATTGCACGCAGCGAGATCCCTCCAGCAGATATTGAGGGCATATTTCTTATTAGTTTTTTTGTTTTTAATTCGTTTTAGAGATACAGCGTGGAAATAACTCTCTGTAGCCCCTAAAGCATCACTAAAGCTAGCTTCTTTCAGCTTCGGACGATAGCTAAAATTTAAAAAAATCTCCAGTTTGATGACCTGGAAAAGATCATCCACACATTAATCTCCTCCCGCCTAGATTACTGCAACTCCCTTTAAGCAGCTTTTTCACGGGGCGACTTGACGCAAGAGTTAACCAGAGTTTAACATCGTGGGAACCTCGTGCGATAACAGTACGGCATTCGTGGACCACCGTGGCGCTAACGGCAGGTAATCGTGTAACTCGGTGACTCGTGAGAAAATTCAAGCAAGTTTGAATTTCTCCAAGAGTGACTTGTACACTTGTGGTTGAGCATTGCAACATTATATGAACGTAGTGGCCAGTGCGATATCCGTAATAACTCTTGCTGTTACCGTGGGAACTCCTGCGAACGGTGAACCCGGAAGCTGGACAGAGGGGACAGAAGGTGAGTAAAAATTGTCTTCTGTGGGATTGAATTTAAAAAATAAAGATTTGCATCCACATATGGACATCAACTTATTCATGAGTTATGTTAATGAGATTCAAGAAAATAACTATAATCTTTAAAAGGGACTTTAAAAGGGACTTTACTGAAAGGTCCCGCATTTTTATAGTCCGTGAGAAATTTTTCACATGTACTTCTTTGAGAGATACAGCTCGGAGTCGTCGCCGACTAGCGATCGATGCCTTTCCGAAGCAGGGTCCGGAACGCTACCAATCAATGTTCTCCAGAGACCCGTGTAAGGAGTGAACTGCACATGCTGGTTTAAACCGAAGACAGACACAAAAAGCTCGAGTAACTCAACGAGTCAAGCAGCATCTCTGGGGAAAAATAGGTGATGTTTCGGGACGAGACACATCTTCAGACTCAATTCCGATTAGGATGTCTGAAGAAGGGTTCCGATTCGAATCGCCACCTATTCTTTTTCTCCAGAGATGCTGTCTGACCTGCTGACTTACTCCAGCTTTTTATGTTTTTCTTCCCAGATCTGACTTACCTGCTGAGTTACACCAACATTTTGTGTCCTTTTGTGCGTATTAACCAGCATCTGCAGTTCCTTTAGACATTACCTAACTTCAGATTTTAGAGATATAGCGCGGAAACAGGCCCTTCGGCCCACCGAGTCCACGCCGACCACCTATTCTTATCCGGCTTCAGAACGGTTCTTCCTTCCATTCGTTTGGGCACTGACCCGACCTACCAACCTACCTCAATGCGGACATTGGACTTTTTCCCCCTGGAACTGTCCTGAAAACATATATTCTGAACTCTGGTATTTTCCTCTTCGCTCTACCTGGTGTTCTTGTGCATGTGTCGGAAGGAACAGCAGATGCCGGTTTAAAGAGAATGCTGGTGTAACTCGACGGTTCAAAATGCTGGAGTAACTCAACGGGACATGCAGCATCTCTAAAGAGAAGGAACGGGTGACGTTTCGGGTCGAGGCCCTTCTTCAGACTGTACGTGGCTTGGTTATATTCATGTATAGCATTATCTGATATGATTGTATCGCCACGCAACAAAAGTTTATTCCCTGCATAGAATCATACAGCGTAGAAACAGGCCCTTCGACCCAACTTGCCCACACCGACCAATATGTCCCATCTACACTAGTCCCACTTGCCCGCGTTTGGCCCATAACCATCTAAACCTATCCTATCCATGCTTCAGTCTAATGCGTCTTAAACATTGCGACAGTACCTGCCTCAACTACCTTAACGGATAGCTCATTCCATACACCCACCACCCTTTGCGTAAAATAGTTACCCCTTAGGCTCTCATTAAATCATTCCCCCCGAACCTAAACCTGTATCTGCTGGTTCTCGATACGAGACAATAATAACAAACCAAAGCGAGTTAGGACATCAACGGGGAGATCCTGGATAAACCCAAGGTAGCCACAAAATGGAGGAACTCAGCGCAACAGGCAGCATCTCTGGGGAGAAGGAATGGGTGACATTTCGGGTCGAGACCCTTCTGATATGCTGCCTGTCCCGCTGAGCTACATGTTGTGTCTATCTTCGTTTTAATCCAGCATCTGCAGTTCCTTCCTGGCCGAACCCGATTGAAAGATGAGAGGCTGGGCGATAGAGCAGTGGGTGTGACAAGGATCAGGCTTCAGTAAGCAAAGTAAAGAGAGGTGGCAACGTTATGGAAATGAAGCGGGTAATCCGAGTGATAGCGAGACGGTATCCTCTAATGTGTCGGAAAGAACTGTAGATGTTGGTTTGCGCCGATGATAGACACAGTAATACTGGAGACAGACATAAAATACTGGACGGGCAGCATCTGGATAAAAGGAATGGGTGACGTTTCGGGACGAGACTCTGAAGAAGGGTCTCGAACCGAAATGTCACACATTCCTTCTCTCCAGAGATGCTGCCCGTCCCGCTGTGTTACTCCAGCATTTCGTGTCTATCTTCCGTATGCTCTGTGATGGTCATCTCGGAGTCAAGTGGCAACTCTGGTCTGTAGACACGAGGAACTGCAGACGCAGGAATTACGAGCAAAACACAGAGCGTTGGACGAGCCTGACCCTTTGAGTTCCTCCATCACTTTGTGTTGAAGTCAGGTCTGGACATTGCTTGGCTCAGTCTCAGGCGCCGGCTAACTAGGAAGGTCGAGTCAAAGTCCAGCACTAACACTCAAGAAATAACGTTTGCGGCCTGATGTTCCCAATATTTAATTGAAATCATTAATAAAGTAAATAAATAGATACCGGTCTAATCAGTATCTACGGGATTGGACAGGCTAGATGCAGGAAGAATGTTCCCGATGTTGGGGGAGTCCAGAACCAGGGTCCCAGTTTTACAGTCTACCGTGGGAACTCTTTAACTCAGTAAAGTAAAGTAAAGTAGCCTTTATTGTCATATCAGCGCACAGGCAGCAGTTGATTGTTGCTCTATTCAGTTCCCAGGGGGTCGGGACGGGACTGGAGTTGGGAGGGAAAGGTGGGGGAGTCGAGGGAGAGGAGGGGGAGACAGATGGGGGTGTCTTCATTTACTGGCGGCGGGTGTCTGTCACTGAAACAGGCAGGTGAGATATCACATCCACCTTGTGTGTGCCTCTCTCTCTCTCTCCCCCTCCCTCCCTCTTACACAGGCTGAGAGACTCTGCCTCTGTGAGTGTACGTCTCTTTCTCCCCCTCTCCCACACACAGTAAGACCGAGGTACTGTGCTCAGTCCATCTGTGTCTCCCACATACACAGTAAAACATGTCTCCAAATGAGCCAATTCAACCAAGGGAGGATATTTATAGTGTGTGAAAAAAAAGTGACATCATTTGTGCCACGTGATGATTTAACAACACTTCACGATGTTCATTCAAGATTTAACGGGAAAGCTCGGGAGACGGACAAGTCACAAATAACAGAAATGCCGAGTACCGTGGGAACTCTTTATCTACCCCCCCGTTATATCGTGTGATATCGTGCTAGACCACGACCACTTCACTCTGGTTACATCTTGCGTCAAGTCGCCCCCTGAATATCCCACGGTCTAGGCATAAGCTCAGGGGCGACCTCGCCTTTGCGGTAGCAGCCCCTAGACTGTGGAACAGCATCAGAACTGCCCCCTCCATCGACTCTTTTAAGTCAAGACTAAAGGCTTATCTATACTCCCAAGCCTTTCCTGACGTCCACTGAGTGAGGGCTACATGTATATATGTAGGTAGTTTGTTTGTTTATACTATTCTTATAACAAATATAAAGCATTTTGGCCAACGAGAGTTGTTTTTTAAATGTGCTATATAAATAAATGTGACCTGACAATCACCTTGACAAGATGGCCGCCCTCACCTGGTTTGTCCATTTGGTCTCGGCTGGTCATCGGCTGCGTGAACGGACCACTCATCTGACCTGTGACCCGCGGCCGTTTCCATGGCAACTATCAATGGGGGGGGAAAAATAGGATCAATCTCACGCGCGCACACACACACACCACCCCCACCCACCCACTTATAGTTGCCCCAAGATGAATAACTTTACTTTACAGGCAGCGTGGAAACAGGCCCTTCGGCCCACCGAGCCTGCGCCGAGCAGCATTCACCCCGTACACTTGTACTATCCTGCACACTAGGTTTACACAATGTACTACAAACCTGCACGTCTTTGGAGTGTGGGAGGAAACCGGAGCACCCGGTGAAAAACCCACGCAGGTCGCGGGGAGAAGGTACAAACTCCGTACAGGCAGCACCCGTGTTCAGGATCGAACCTGGGTCTCTGGCGCTGTGAGGCAGCAACTCTACCTGTGCCGCCCCCTGCTTAGTACAAGACACGGCCAGTGCTGCGCAAGGTTCCTGAAGCAACCTCAGCACTACGCAGCGAACCCCGCTCTAACTCCGCAAGGCCTCACCTTTAGCGCGAGACTCCCTCTGTCCCGACTGTTCGTCGCTGCCCCCTGCTGGGCCCTTGGGCGCTGCCGGGCCAGTTAGCAGCTCCTGGAACACACAACATGGTGTCAGATACCGATCTGGCGTAGCCCGTCTGCCTGGAAATCCCTTCCCAAAGTTCTCGCCTTTCGGCAACAAACCCGTTCGGGGATTCAGGAGAAACTTTGTTATCGGGAGAGCGGGGGGGAGGGAGAAGGGTGGGGGAGCGGGGGTGGGCATGGGGGAGCGGGGGAGGGCGTGGTAAACCCACTGTCTGGGGAGTGGGTGAGGTGGGTGCGTTGAAGGAGAAACTGGGCAAACAGGAGGGAGAAAGATGGTGGGACTAGAAAGGTGATAAGGAATAGGGGTAGAATTGGGCCATTCGGCCCATCAAGTCTACTCCGCCATTCAATCGTGGCTGATCTATCTCTCCCTCCTAACCCTATTCTCCTGCCTTCTCCCCATAACCCGTGACACCTGTACTAGTCAAGAATGGTAATGAGAAGAAGGGCCGAAAGGTCTCCCTCCATGCTCCATGTGGAATGTGAAAGGGCTTGAAGTGAGACAGATAGCGCCGTGCTTGTTCCTGGACACAGCACCTCATCCCCAAAGCTTGGGTTCTATGGATCTTGGCAGATGTGCAGGCTGATGTCGTGGTAATACACAGCGTGGCGGTTCACCAGAATGGTCCCTGGGGCTGGGGGATGTTTGACCCTCCAGGAGGGATTCAGTGGACTGAGCCTCTACCCTAGATCAGGATTGAACCCGGGTCTCCGGCACTGTAAGACAGCAGCTCCACCCGCTGCGCCACTCAAAATTAGATCATCCGCACGCACTCTCTCTTCCCACCCAAGCACCAGATGTTGCACCTTGTCTGAATTTTCCCCGTTGGGACCCCCAGCTTAATTGGTAACGCCAGCAGACACTCCCCGCCCCCCCCCCCCCCCATCACCCTCGGGACATGTCTGTCTGGGCTTGTACACTCTGGAGTTTAGAAGGATGAGAGGGGTTCTTATTCAAACACAAAAGATTGTTAAGGGTTTGGACACGCTAGAGGCAGGAAACATGTTCCCGATGTTGGGGGAGTCCCGAACCAGGGGCCACACACAGTTTAAGAATAAGGGGTAAGCCATTTAGAACGGAGACGAGGAAACACTTTTTCTCACAGAGAGTGGTGGGTCTGTGGAATTCTCTGCCTCAGTGGGCGGTGGAGGCAGGTTCTCTGGATGCTTTCAAGAGAGAGCTGGATAGGGCTCTTAAAGATAGCGGAGTCAGGGGATTTGGGGAGAAGGCAGGAATGGGGTACTGATTGGGGATGATCAGCCATGATCACATTGGCTCGAAGGGCCGAATGGCCTACTCCTGCACCTATTGTCTATCGGGACCGTGCCATCCTTCTGGAGACGATGTTCCCACTGCGCTATTGGAGAGGGAGCTGCAGAATCCACACACAGGGACAGCGAAGGTGCAAGGAGACATTCCCACGTCAGGGTGAGGAGCAACTTGGAGGGGAATCTGCCAACGGAGCCATTTATTCAAATCGTCTTTTAAATACGATTAAAATCTACAGACGAGAGAGTGTCGCAGAGAAGAGAGAGATGCAGACACACATAAGAGAGACACACAGATAAGGGAGAAGCAGAGAGAGGGAGAAAGAGAGAGACAGACACAAGAGAGTTAGACACACACACAAGAGAGACAGAGACAGAGAGAGACAGAAAGACACACGCACACGAGAGAGAGGGAGAGACAGGGAGACAGAGAGACAGACAGAGAGACAGACAGAGAGACAGACAGAGAGACAGACAGAGAGACAGACAGAGAGACAGACAGAGAGAGACAGAGAGACAGAGATCTTCATGATGTGGATGATCTTTGCCAAAGACCGCTACTCACGGGCCTGCCATGGGAAGCGGTGGTGGGTGAGGAGGTGGGGGAAATGGGCGAGGAGGGGGACGGGGAAGGGGTACAGGATGGGGGGGGGGCGTTAGAAGAGGTGTGCTTGGTGCGGCCATACTCACCATGACTGGGCTGTGGGAGGGAGGCTGCAGGTTGGACAGGCAGCGGGCCTGGAGGTGGCGGTAACTGAGCTCGGGGTCATCTGGGGACGAGGAGCTGTCGGGCTGGGAGTCCTCCACGATCAGCAAGCGTGCGGTATCCTGCTGAGAGAAGTCCGCCTCCACCTGCGTCCCGTTAGGGTCCATGTAACGCACTAGAGGGCCAAGCATACGCACGCACACACACACAGGGATTCATCAGTGTCACTGCCTCAAAATGGCAGCCAGCATCATCAGAGACCCACACCAGCCTGGCCACACACTCACTTCACCCCTACCATCGGGAAGAAGGTACAGGAGCCTGAAAACTGTAACATCCAGGTTCAGGAACAGCTTCTTCCCTGCAGCCATCAGGCTATTAAACACTACAACCTCATATAAACTCTGAACTACATTGACTGTTAGTTTAAGAAGGAACTGCAGATGCTAGGAAAATCAAAGGTAGACAAAACTGCTGGAGGAACTCAGTGGGTGAGGCAGCATCTATGGAGCAAAGAAGGGTCTCGACTCTATTCCTTCACTCCATAGATGCTGCCTCACCCGCTGAGTTTCTCCAGCATTTTTGTCTACCTTACATTGACTACTAGTTGAGTTTAGTTTAGAGATACAGCGCGGAAACAGGCCCTTCGGCCCACCGGGTCCGCTCCGACCAGCGATCCCCGCACTTTAACACTATCCGACACCCACTAGGGACAATTTTCACATTTACACCAAGTCAATTAACCTATAAACCCGCACGTCTTTGGAGTGTGGGAGGAAACCGAAGATCTTGGGAGAAAACCCACGCAGGTCACGGGGAGAACGTGCAAACTCCGTACAGACAGCGCCCGTGGTCGGGATCGAACCCGGGTCTCCGGCGCTGCATTCGCTGTAAGGCAGCAACTGACCACCCACTGTGACTATTATTGCAGGCGGACAAAAATGCTGGAGAAACTCAGCGGGTGAGGCAGCATCTATGGAGCGAAGGAAATAGGCGACGTTTCGGGCCGAAACCCTTCTTCAGACTGATGTGTGTGTGGGTGGGTGGGGGGGGATGAGGAAAGGAAGAGGAGGAGCCAGAGGGCTGAGGGAGAGCTGGGAAAGGGAGGAGAAAGCAGGGACTACCTGAAATTAGAGAAGTCAATGTTCATACCGCTGGGGTATAAACTGCCCAAGTGACTATTATGGTGTGTTTTTGCATGTACGTATGTGACCGTGTAAATATATATATAATACATATGCATTCCAGATACGTGTATTTGCATGTGTATATATATACACACACACACACTGAACTTTTTGTTCTCTCACATTTATTACATTTAATATGCTATATTTACATATTCTGTTGTGCTGCTGCAAGTAAGGCTTTCGTTGTTCTATCTGGGACAAATGACAATAAAACACTCCTGACTCTTGAGGTCTCAGGTGTGTCACATGCCAGGGTTATGGGTAGCTGCCTCCCACAGCTTCTCCCCCTACCCTCGTTCTCTCCCACCCTCCCCCTCTCTCCCCCCCCCCGCGCCCTCTGTCCCACACCCCATCCCCTTTGCACCCTCTCTCCGTTCATAGGTGATAGGAGCATTATCAGGCCGTTCGGCCCATCAAGTCTGCTCCGCCATTCAATCGAGGCTGACCTATCTCATCGTGGCTTGGTTCGGCAACTTGAGCGCCCAGGAGCGGTATGTCAAGGAGGACTCTCTCTAACTTCTACAGGTGCACAGTAGAGAGCATGCTGACCGGTTGCATCGTGGCTTGGTTCGGCAACTTGTGGGCCCAGGAGCGGAAAAGACTACAAAAAGTAGTAAACACTGCCCAGTCCATCATCGGCTCTGACCTCCCCACCATCGAGGGGATCTATCGCAGTCACTGCCTCAAAAGGTCTGGCAGCATCATCAAGGACCCACACCATCCTGGCCACACACTCATCTCCCCGCTACCTTCAGGTAGAAGGTACAGGAGCCTGAAGACTGCAACAACCAGGTTCAGGAATAGCTACTTCCCCACAGCCATCAGGCTATTAAACTCAACTGAAACAAAACTCTGACCATTAATAGCCCATTACCTATTTATTTACACTTTACCTGTTTATTTATTCATGTGTGTATATATTTATATAATGGTATATGGACACACTGATCTGTTCTGCATTCATGCCTACTATGTTCTGTTGTGCTGAAGCAAAGCAAGAATTTCATTGCCCTATCTGGGACAGATGACAATAAACTCTCTTGAATCTCTTGATCAGACTAATAAAATAGTACAGCCAGAACAAATCTGGGCCGGCACCTGATGACTGATTTGTTCAAGAAAGAAATGCAGATGCTGGAAAAATCGAAGGTGGACAAAAAAAATGCTGGAGAAACTCAGCGAGTGAGGCAGCATCTATGGAGCGACGGAATTTGTTTAGGTCTCTTCTCCCCTCCAGCCTATTCACCTCCCCACCCCTCTACTTTCAGTCGCCTATTCTTTTTCTCCAGAGACGCTGCCTGACCCGCCGAGTTACTCCAGCATTTTCTGTCTATCTTTGGTAGAAGCCAGCATCTGCAGTTCCTTGGAGAGAAGGAACGGGTGATGTTTCGGGTCGAGAACCTCAGTCTGAAGAAGGGTCTCTCCCGAAAAAACTTCGCCCATTCCTTCTCGCCAGAGATGCTGCCTGTCCCGCTGAGTTACTCCAGTATTTCGTGTCTATCTCTGATTTAAACTGGCATCTGCAGTTCTTTCCTACACAGTGAATCTCCTCTACGCAGGCCCATTCATATATTCCTCGGGAGGTCACAGAAAAAACACACCAGGAGTACAATTACTGAGGTAGTGATGCGACTCAAACATCAAATTATGCAAAGTATGATTATTTGGCAAAGGCCTTGGGGGAAGTAGGCAAAAAAAAATTTTGCTTTGCATCCTCCATGTATTCAGTTCTCAGAAAATAGGTGCAGGAGTAGGCCATTCGGCCCTTCGAGCCAGCACCATCATTCAATATGGCTGATCATCTAAAATCAGTACCCCGTTCCTGCTTTTTCCCCCACATCCCTCGATTCCGTTAGCCCCAAGAGCTATATCTAAAGCCCCTGTCCCACAATGCGAGTTTACCCAAGAGCTCTCCCGAGTTTAAAAAAAAAATCAAACTTGTGGTACTTCATCACGAGTATTTATTTTACTCTTACTTTATTTTTCACAGTGTTGACAAAACTTCACGAGTTTCCGCGTTTCCAGAGTACCTGCCGTTAGCGTTACGATCCGCTAAGAGCTCCTACGTATCCGCTACATACATTCTCCGAGTTCGAATCGGGGGAAAACCCGGGAGAACTCTTGAATTACCTCGTACAGTGGGACAGGGTCTCAATTCTCTCTTGAAAACATCCAGTGATTTGGCCTCCACTGCCTTCTGTGGCAGAGAATTCCACAGATTCACAACTCTCTGGGTGAAAAAGTTTTTCCTCATCTCAGCCCTAAATGGCCGACCCCTTATTCTTAAACTGCGACCCCTAGTTCTGTACACCCCCCGACATGGGGTACATTTTCCCTGCATCTAGCCTGTCCAATCCCTTAAGAATTTTATATGTTTCTGTACGATCTCCTCTCATCCTTCTAAATTCCAGTGAATATAAGCCCAGTCGATCCATTCTTTCATCATATGTTAGTTCTGCCATTCTGGGAATGAACTTCCTCAATAGCAAGAAAGTCCTTCCTCAAATTAGGAGACCAAAACTGCACACAATACTCCAGGTGTATGTAGGAGAAGGCCATTTAGACTTAGGTGCCTACTTTGTCATCATTAGACTCATCAAAAGCATACCACTCAAGAGGCCATTCAGCCTACTGTGTCCATGCAAGTAAAAAAGCTACCTATCCCAAACCCTACTTGGAGCAAAAGGTCTATATGTCACAGCTTGTCAAGTCTCCATCCATGTACTGCTCGATAGATGGTGATGGCCTCTGTAATGATCACTCAGTCACTACATGAGTATCAGATTCCCATCACCCCTCTTTTCCTACCCCCTCCCTAATTTGTGTACCATGAATTTAAATCTATTCTTTCTTTTATCGCTACCTTCTCCAAAGGGATTTAGGTTCTTTCCTTTCCCCATCTTGTTCCCTCATAATTTTATACAATTATTAAGTATCTAAATACTTGAGCGGCAATCTCTGGAGAACATGGATAGGCAACGTTGGAAGTTGAGCCAATAGACAATCCAATCCAATCCAACTTTATTTGTTAAGCACTTTAAAACAACCAATGTTGACCAAAGTGCTGTACAGAAGAATAAACAAGACATCATAAACAGACAACATAACAGAACATAACATAACAGCTCACATAAGGCGCAAAAAGTACGTATGAAATACAACAATAAATTAAAAGACATAAAACATGAGTAAAAATAATAGCCACGCAATAAAAGCAATCAAAATAAGAAATTAAATCAAGTAAATAAAGTCGACATCTTACTGGGTATCAAAGGCCACGGAGAAGAGATGGGTTTTATAGGTGCAGGAGTAGGCCATTTGGCCCTTCGAGCCAGCACCACCATTTAATGTGATCATGGCTGATCATCCCCATTCAGTACCCCGTTCCTGCCTTCTCCCCATATCCCCTGACTCCGCTATTTTCAAGAGCCCTATCTAGCTCTCTCTTGAAAGCATCCAGAGAACCTGCCTCCACCGCCCTCTGAGTCAGAGAATTCCACAGACTCACCACTCTCTGTGAGAAAAAGTGTTTCCTTGTCTCCGTTCTACATGGCTTACTCCTTATTCTTAGCCAACGGAACACTTGTAGTGTGGGCGCTGCTGAAATGTTCGAAACATGCCAGCAATTTCCACACAGCAAGATCCCACACACAGACCACGAGCAAGTGTTGTTATAATTTTGTTTTGGTCAGGCAAGTATTCAAGTCAGAGGCCCAAGTGGTGGCGCAGCGGTAGAGTTGCTGCCACACAGCGCCAGGCACCTGGGTTCGATCCTGACCGTGGGTGTCTCTGGAGGGCAAGGATAGGCAACGTCTGAAGAAGGGTCCCATCTCAAAGCGTCGCCTCCCCTTGTCCTCCAGAGTTACTGCCTGACCCATCGAGTTACTCCAGCACTGCATGTTCTGTAAAGAGCAGATATTGCACAAACACGAGGCAACAGAAATGACACAAGCACGCTGTGGAACAAACACCAGATGATAGCATATATTGTAAACACAGACTGCAAACAGACGACACACAACATTGTTCAAGGCAAGCTGAGTAAGTTTGCAGCTGACACAAAACTGGGTGGCATCGTAGATAGATAGCCACGATGGTCGTCAAAAATTACAGCAGGATCTTGATCAGTTTGGCTTAGGAATAGCTGATGGAATTTAATGCAGAGAAGTCAAACCATGGCAAGACTTTCACAGTGAATGGCGGGGCCCTGGAGAGCGTTGTTGAGCATTGGGATCAGGAAAGTGCAGGTACATAGTTCCTTGAAAGTGGCATCACAGCTGGATAGGGTGGACAATAAGCCTTTCAGCATCATTGCCTTTCATCAGTTAGAGTATTGAGTATTGGTAGGTTATATTACAGTTGTACAAGACAATGGCAAGGCTACATGTGGAGTATCATGTTCAGTTTTGGTCACCGTACTGTCGGAAAGATGTTGTTTAACCTGGAAAGAACGCAGGGAAGATTCACGAGGATGTTGCTAGGTCTTGAGGGCCTGTGATAGGGAGAGGTTGGCCAGCCTAGTAATTTGTTCCTTACCTTCTGAATGTTGTAGTCGGCAGGGCAGTACTCTGCATATCGCCAACTTGGACAATTTTACATTTTTATCAAGCCAATTAACCTACAAACCTGTACGTCTTTGGAGTGTGGGAGGAAACCGAAGATCTCGGAGAAAACCCACACAGATTACGGGGAGAACGTACAAACTCCATACAGACAGCACCCGTAGTCGGGATCGAACCCAGGTCTCTGGCGCTGCATTTTGCTGTAATGCCCGTCCCACTTAGGAAACCTGAACGGAAACCTCTGGAGTCTTTGCGCCCCACCCAAGGTTTCCGTGCGGTTCCCGGAGGTTTTTGTCAGTCTCCCTACCTGCTTCCACTACCTGCAACCTCCGGGAACCGCACGGAAACCTTGGGTGGGGCGCAAAGTCTCCAAAGGTTTCTGTTCAGGTTTCCTAAGTGGGACAGGGGCATAAGGCAGCAACTCTACCGCGGTGCCACCGTGACTGCCCTTGGAGTGCAGGAGGATGAGGGATGATCTTGTATAGGCGTGTAAGATAACATAGGCATTGCAGAGGGTGGTGAAAATTGCCCAACGCATCACCGGTTCCTCGCTCCCCTCCATTGAGCCTGTCCAAAGCAAGCGTTGTCTGCGGAGGGTGCTCAGCATCGCCAAGGACTGCTCTCACCCCAACCATGGACTGTTTACCCTCCTACCATCCGGGAGGCGCTACAGGTCTCTCCGTTGCCGAACCAGCAGGTCCAGGAACAGCTTCTTCCTGGCGGCTGTCACTCTACTCAACAACGTACCTCGGTGACTGCCAATCACCCCCCCACCCCCCGGACACTTATTATTATTTATTCAAATAATTTGCTATGTCGCTCTTCCAGGGAGATGCTAAATGCATTTCGTTGTCTCTGTACTGTACACTGACAATGACAATTAAAATTGAATCTGAATCTGAATCTGAAGATCATGAGAGGAATAGACAGCATGGATGCACAGAGCATTTTATCCAGAGGAGTGGAATCAAGAACCAGAGGACAGGTTTAAGGTGAGAGGGTAAAGATTTAATAGGAAACTGAGGGGTAACTTTTTCACACAGAGGTGGTGGGTATATGGAATGGGCTGCGAAATGAGGTCGTTCAGACAAATACTACAACAACACTTAAAATATATTTGGATAGGTACATAGATAGGAAAGGATATAGGCCAAACATTGCCAGGTGTAGATGGAGCATCTTGGTTGTCATGGGCAAGTTGGGCCGAAGGGACTGTTTCTATGCTCGAGAACAACAACAGTGAATGTGTCGCGAACAAGGACCAGAGACCCTACATAAAGCGAACTGCAGATGTTGGAAATCTGATTTAAAAAAATAAAACTTTAAATTCATAGCAGTTCGGGTAGCATCCGTGAAGAGAGACGGTCTTTCATCAGTGTGCAGGAAGGAACTGCAGATGCTGATTTCAACTAAAGGTGGACATAAAGTGCGGGAGTAACTCAGCGGGACAGGCAGCATCTCTGGAGAGAAGGAATGGGTGGCATTTTGGGTCGAGACCCTTCTTCAGACTGAGAGCTGGGGG
>NW_022630860.1:0-47745 GCF_010909765.2 Amblyraja radiata | reverse complement strand
GTTTAATTTCTAGATACAGCACGGAACCTGTCCCATCGGCCCTCCAAGTCCCCGGTGACCAGCCATTACCGCGTGCACTAACATTGTTCTGGACATCTAGGGACAATTTACAATTCTTACCAAAGCCGATTCACCTACAAACCTGTACGTCTTTGGAATGTGGGCGGAAACCGGGGCAATCGGAGAAGACCCCACGTGGTCACGGGGAGAAGGTACAAACTCTGTACAGACAGCACCCGTAGTCAGGATCGAACCTGGGTCTCTGGCGCTGTAAGGCGGGAACACTACCTCTGCATCGCCATGCTGCCCGTCTTCTTACTTTCAAAGGTTTCAAAAATCAACAAAGATTTTCACAGTGCAAAGGAAAATGCTGCAGATGCCAGGCACCTGAAATAAAAATGGGGGAGCTGGATTTGCACAGCAGCCCGTGTGTGTTGAGAGAGGCACAGTTAATACTTCCAGTCAAAGACTTTTCACTCAGTGTGTTGGAACACTTAAAGGGTACTCAAGGGCTGGGATGTACTGAGTCAGCTGAGGGGCCTGTTTCTGAGCTGTATGTGATCGTATAATTTTCCACAATAATGCTGATTGATTTATCCATTTTCTCTTTCCAAAGATGCTGCCTGACTTGCTGGGTGTTTCCAGAACTTTCTGTTTTTAGTGCATGGGAAATACCAGGTCAAGGTCACCACATGCCAGAACTGAATGAACATCAGAACAGTGGAACAAGCGAGAGGCGTCAATAGTCACACCGGCCAGCTCCGAATCATGAACGCTGCAATGATGTATCTGAGCGAGAGGGAGAGGGACAGTCTCCGTGACGAGTCGTGTCCCCCACAGCCCACAGAGGGTTGAAGATTCAGCGCAGGGACAGGGTCACAGTAAACAGCTGCGGACCAGTAGCGTGGAAACTAATTGAGATATTCTGCCTGCAGGTTTGTTCTGAGCTAGTGGCGGAAACAGATACAAAAGCAACCTTGCAGAGGCATTTGGCCAAGCAGGAGATAGAGAGATTTAGACCATGTGCTGGAAGTTGGAATTAGATTAATTTAACAGTATGGTCAGCACAGACCAGGTGGGCCGAAGGGCCTGTTTCCATGCTGTTCTGTTCTACGTTTTGCTCTTCCATCAAATCTAGGCTTTTCTTACATGATCTTACATTCTCCACTGGCCTCGACATCGTCAGCCAATACAGACGGACGGCACAATGGAGCAGCGGTAGTGTTGCTTCCTTACAGCGCCAGAGACCCCGGTTCGATCCTGACTACGGGTGCTGTCTGTACGAAGATTGGATGTTCTCCCTGTGAGCGTGTGGGTTTTCTTCGGGTGCTCCGGTTTCCTCCCAAAGACCTACAGGTTTGCAGGTTAATTGGCTCTGGTAAAAAAAGTGTGATTTGTCTCTCGTGTGTTAATGTATGGGGCTGATTGGTGGTCGGCGAAGACTCGGTGGGCCGAAGGGCCTATTTCTGCCCTGTATCTCTAAAGTCTAAAGTATAGACTACTAATTTTAATCTTGTGAGCTCTTGTGAATTTATAACACCGGAGAAGAGGCCCTTCGCTACAACCCATCAACCTCACTTGGATATTACACACTTTAATGCTCTCTTGTGCGTCTAACCTGAGGCAGCATAGGGCCAACTTACTCTGCCTTTTCCTGCACCCAGGACTGCACACTGCACCAACTGCACACGTGTACACTCCCTAGGCTGCTGTGATCTAGCTGCGTGTGTGCAGTACTCCTGTCTCAGCAGCAGCCCCTCCCTCTCCTACACTGCTCCCCCTGTGACCAAGGGGTGCCTTCATGAACCCATGCACCAGGTCCCGGTGTGTATCAGGTTCACTGTCCTTACACTTATATTACACTCTATTCCTCTCATCGTTGCCCACAATGAATGACCTCACATGTTCCCATGTTCTACCTCGTGCCTACACAGTTAATCTGTCTACATTCCTGTCAGTCTTTGTGCCCATCACACATCTCGTATGTTCATAGGTTATATCAGCGTAATTAGGCCATTCGGCCCTTCAAGTCTACTCCGCCCTCCAATCATGGGTGATCTATCCTGCCCTATCAACCGCATTCTCCTGCCTTCTCCCCATAACTTCTAACACCCTAACTAATCAAGAATCTGTCAATCTCCGCCTTAAAAATACCCAATGACATTGCCTCCACAGGCATCTATAGCAATGAACTCCACTGAGTTATCATTCTCTGACT
Organism: Amblyraja radiata; assembly: GCF_010909765.2. Lineage (NCBI taxonomy): Eukaryota > Metazoa > Chordata > Chondrichthyes > Rajiformes > Rajidae > Amblyraja > Amblyraja radiata. The sequence continues at coordinate 45,527 of NW_022630860.1, read as the reverse complement.
AAAGAAATTCCTTCTCATCGCCTTTCTAAAGAATACGTCCTTTTATTCTGAGGCTCCTAGATGCTCCCGCTAGTGGAACATCCTCTGCGAGTCCATTCTAACCAGGCCCTCACTTCTTCTTCTTCACATTCGTTTTTCATCATCGGTATCTCTGGACATGTTCCATGTCACCCGCTCACCCGCTCCCTGTCCGAGTTGTAGATAGCCGCGACTGAGCTTGTGGCAGCCCCACTAGCAACGGCTTCCCACCTATAAATGGCCCCGTTCATTCCTGCTTCCTACTCACTAGTGGAAGGATGGAATGGACTTGAGTAACTCAGTGGGTCAGGCAGCTTCTCTGGAGAACATGGATAGGTGACGTTTCGGGTCGGGACCCTTCTTCAGACTTTGTGTAAACCAGGATCTGTAGTTCCTTGTCCCGGCTGACTACTCTTCGACCCAGCATCGATCCAGCTAACACGGCACGCTCTACACTGAGGCCTCCTGCTAGAAAATTGCCTCACACATCTGTTGTGCCTTTAAGACAGGTACTTTCCCCCTGTGGACCATGTAACTGTGTGAGATTAGTTTAGTTTAGCTTAGAGATACAGATTTAGCGAAGCACTTCGGCCCACCGAGTCCACGTCGACCAGCGATCCCCGCACACTAACACTACATGCCAATTAACCTACAAATCTGTACATCTTTGGAGTGTGGGAGGAAACCGGAGCTTCCTGGTGAAAACCCATGCAGGACACAGGGAAAACGTACAAGCTCTGTACAGATAAGCACCCGTAGTCAGGATCGAACGCGGGTCGCTTGCACTGTAAGACAGCCTGCCCTTTTGAAAGCTGCACCTGCTGACCACTGAGAGAGAGCTGAGAGTAAAGGTGCGACCACACGGCAGGCCCGGCATCACCAGCACCAGCCCGGTGGGGAAGAGGGTAACATAGTGCATCAACCCCCTTGGTGATCACAGGCAGCCTGGGCTGTGTAACTGGCCAGGGGCATCATTCACATCCTGAAAGGGGAGCATGGAGATGCATGTAAAGGCCAGCCATATTTTGATCTGGAAGTCAGCGTTGACACTTTGCAGTGGTTGAATGTTGAACGGCGGGAGCAGAGGGAGGAACAATACCGCCGTAAATCCTGGCCAATGTATCATGTGCTTGCGGGCCTAGTGGCTTCACCATCAGCTGTAATTCAGAGATTGGCAGAAGATTTAGAGCCTCAGCAGTCGTGAGGCTGGGGCGCTGTCCAGTTAGCAGCTGTAATTAAACTGTGGGTGAAGTTGCAAAGCCGTTACACTGAAAGATCGATCACAGTAACTGGGGACGGTCTCTGGCTCGTGTGAACATAGAAGACAGCACAGGAACAGGCACCTTTGGCTCAGAATGTCTGCGCCGAACATGATGCCAAGTTACACTAATCTCCTGTGCCTGTATGTGCTCTAGATATCCCTCCATCTCCTGCATATCCAAAACACTCTTAAATGCCATTATCATGTCTGCATGGTGGTGATAGTAATGCCAGCAGATATTGATATTCCTGGCTAAATTGGAGCAGCCATGGCATTAAAATTGAGTAAGGGCTTGTGTACTGCTAGGCCATTTTGGGCAAGTTAAATGTGCCTTTGCAGAGCTGAGACAAGCTGCTGAATGGTGCCAGTATGTCTGTGGCTGCATAGAAAGAATGGGACATCTGCATTAGTCTTACAATGAGGTGTAAAATGCATGGAACTAATTGGGTCAATGCAAACCAGATATACATAGCGTAATTAATGTTGCAAAGCCTTACTTATCAATATGGGACGACATATGGCACAATGGGCTAAGTGTTCGGCTGGCAACCGGAAGGTAGCCGGTTCGAATCCCGCTTGGAGTGCATACTGTCGTTGTGTCCTTGGGCAAGACACTTCACCCACCTTTGCCTGTGTGTGAATGTGTGTGAATGTGTGTGAGTGATTGGTGGTGGTCGGAGGGGCCGTAGGCGCAGATTGGCAGCCACGCTTCCGTCAGTCTGCCCCAGGGCAGCTGTGGCTACAGAAGTAGCTTACCACCACCGAGTGTGACTGAGGAGTGAATGAATAATGCGATGTAAAGCGCCTTGAGTATTAGAAAGGCGCTATATAAATCCCATCCATTATTACTTTGTTAGTTGTTGATTGGTTGAAATGTTAAGCCTTGTCTGGGTTGTTTGAATCCCAACGCACATGTTGCATTATTCATCTATGTTAGCTTCCTTCTAGAAGCCTTGCCAGATACAATGTATTAGTTACTATGTTATTGGGTTAGGGAAATGTCAATTATGTACTGCTGTAATTGATATATGTTATTGGACTGTACAGAGACCACCGCCATGTAGTTCGGCCCCTCAAGGTTCGGGACATAAAATGCAGCCCCCACGAGGTCCGATATTGATCTTCTGGAAGAGCGCTTGGGACAGTGTGACCGTTTGGAGTGTCTCTGCTTGCACGAGGCTAGAAGGGCTTGGCCAAGCAGATACAAGGATCGAACCCGTGGTGCTTAGGTAATGTCTAGGGGAATTTGTGTTGTGTTATCCAAAATAAAGTTTAGTTGCTCAAGTGCTTGATTCAGAATTTTATTGGTACTGAAACTAGATGGGGGGAGCTTAGAACGACCTATTGTCAATATGATAATGGCATTTAAGAGGATTTTGGATAGGCAGAGAATGGAGGGATATCTACATCACATGCAGGCAGAGGAGATAAGTTTAACTTGGGATCATGTTCGGCTGGCACCCACCACCCTCTGTGGAACAAAACTTGCCCAGATAGGTCCCTTTACCTCGTCAGAGCCAGACCTGAAGATGAGCAGGTCAAAGGGGATGGCGGCCACAATATCGATGAGGAACCAGCCCTTGAAGTAGTGGATGGCGATCTTGGCCGCGTGACTCACCACCTCATCGTTCTCGTTGACGTAGGTGGTGCGGAAGTTGATGATGATGTCGATGATGAACATGATGTCGACGATCAGGTCCACGATGGCCAGGGGGTTGCAGGAGTAGCCGCACACCCAGCGCTTCTCCTCCTCCTGGTCGTTGAGGAGGAAGGCGGCTGAGTAGGGGGTGAAGATGGCGGTGTATATCACCAGCAGCAGGATCAGCCAGTCCCACATCGCCTTGAAGGGGCTGTAGTGAAGGATGGTCCACTTGTGGATGCGAGGGGCCTGCAACTTGTACTCAGGCAGCACGTCCGCTCCTAACGACAGGACCTGGAACACAGACAACGGGGAGAGGTCACTCACTGGCTCACGCCTCTGGGAGTCAGCCTCCATGCTGAACCAAACTGTGTCAGACAGGGCTAAACCAGGCTGTGTCAGACAGTGCTAGACCAGGCTGCACCAGACAAGGCTAGACCAGGCTGTGCAGGTCCAGGCAGTGTCAGGTGTGCTGATCTATGCCAGACTGCCATGCTCTGCAGAAAGGAACTGCAGATGCTGGTATACACCAAAAATAGATGCAAAGTGCTGGAGTATCTCAATAGGCCAGGCAGCATCTCTGGAGAAAAAAAGATGGGTGGCGTTTCAGGGAAGGAACCCTTCTTCAGACTGAAAGTGGAGGGGAGGGAACAGGAGGTAGGAAAAGGTCCAGAACAAATCAGGGCCGGCAACAGATGACCAAGGAATGGTGGAGCCCATAATGGCCCATTGTTGGCTAGTGAAGAGGTAATAACGAAGGGTACAATGATACGGACAGTGGAACTGGCAGGACGCTTAGGTTGGGGGGAGGGGGGGGGGGGGGGACAGAGAGAGAGGGAATGCAGGGGTTACTGGAAATTAAAGAAATCAACGTTCATACCACTGGGTTGGAAGCTGCCCAAGCCTGATATGAGGATATTATTCCTCTAATTTGCGTGTGGCCTCAATCTGACAGTGGGGGAGGACCAGGAAAGAACAGTCAGTATGGAATGAGAAAGGGAGTTAAAATGTTTGGCAACAGGAGATCGCGTAGGCCAAGGCAGACTGACCCGCACAGTTACTCCAGCACTTTGTGTCTATCTCAGCTCTGCTGGGCTGTGCCAGGCCGGGCTGTGCTAGACCATGTTGTTCTGGGGAAAGTTGAAAGAAAGGCGTTATGCAGGGCAAGTTTTTTTGCACAAAACGTGGTGGGCGCCAGAAACACACTTGCAGGGGTGCTGATGAAATCAGATACAGTAATGGTGTTCAAGAGGCTTTTAGATAGGTACATGGATATGCAGGGAATGAAAGTATATGGGGAAAGTGGCGATATATAAGATTGGTTTAATATGGCATGATAATCGGCACAAGCATTGTGGGCCAAAGGGCTGTACTGTTCCATGTCCAAATGGCAGATGACTGGGGCTGACAGAAGAAATGGGGATTGACTGGATTACTGAGGGTGCTGATAGACCGCAGGGAAGGGAATGGCTAGATACATGTAGAGTTCTGGGTATTGTTACGAGTTGCATGATTCAAAAGTGAAGGGAGTATGGTTAGTACAGCTGGTGAGTGTAGTTACATAACGACAGGATGGATGGTCAGACAGCATTCTTTAACTAAAACTCCTCCAGAAGCAATAGTTTGTATCCCTGGTATCTGGGTTAGTCCAGATCACATTCCTCTGAGAAATAAAATAAACACGCTGTGGTAACTGGGATCCAGATAAGGGTTCAAGTCAGTCACATAAGACAATTCATGTGGTATTATCAGCATGGTCTTGCAGTAGTTGTGTAAACAAGACAAAGCTAGACCACATGAGTGCATCCAGAGATGAGGGTCTGAAAAAGGGTCTTGACCCAAAACGTCACCTAGTCAAGTCAAGTCACATTTATTTATATAGCACATTTAAAAAACAACTCTCGTTGGCCAAAGTGCTTTACATTTGTTATAAGAATAGTATAAACAAACAAACGACATACATATATACATATAGCCCTCGCTCAGTGGACGTCAGGAAAGGCTTGGGAGTATAGATAAGTTTTTAGTCTTGACTTAAAGGAGTCGATGGAGGGGGCAGTTCTGATGGGAAGGGGGATGCTGTTCCACAGTCTAGGAGCTGCAACCGCAAAGGCTCGGTCGCCTCTAACTTTATGCCTAGACCGCGGGATATTCAGCAGCCCCAAGTCGGCCGATCTGAGGGACCTGGAGGGTGAGAAGACTTTTAATGTAGGAGGGGGCAAGCCCATGTAGGAGGGGGCAAGCCAATCATCCATGTTCTCCGGGGATGCTGCCTGATCCCCTGAGTTACTCAAGCGCTTTGTGTTCCTTTGATGAGGGTCATTGAGTACGCAATCATGGAAGTAATAGCATAACAATATTAGAAATAATGTTACAGAAGGAACTGCAGATGCTGGAAGATCGAAGGTACACAAAAATGCTGGAGAAACTCAGTGGGTGCAGCAGCATCTATGGAGCGAAGGAAATAGGCAACGTTTCGGGCCGAAACCCTTCTTGATGGTCATTTTTTAAAATTCTTGCAGAATCAGGAAGAGTTCCATTGGATTTGATGGTAGCTAATGAAGCTGCGAATAGAAAAGGAAATAGAGAGAATGCAGGGGATTATATATCAGTCAGTCTGACGTTGGTGTATTGGGAGAGCTGGCATTGACCCAATCGCACAAATAGCTTCCTACTGTATCATGAGAAAAAATACTTTTCTCCATTGTTTATGACAGAATACACTATGAACACCTCATTAATAAGTGGGAGACATTAAATGCCATTGTCATCACAGGAGACTTTGTGTTTGGAAAAGTAATGATTAGTGCCCTGGACCAGATGGTTTCGACACTAAAATCTTACAATAAACCTTTTCAGAGATAGTGGATGTATTGGTTGTAATCCTTCAAAAATCGTCAGGTTCCGGCCAAGTCCAGGAGGGCTGGAAATCTGCCAACGTGATATCCTTCTTGAAATAGGAAGGAGGCACAAAGCTAGTAACTATAGACCTGTTCGCCACACGGCTATTGTTGGGGAAATGTGAGAATCAATTATTAAGGAGCTATTAGCAGTACATCTGGCAAGTCATAATCTGATCAGGCAGAATCACCATGACATCATGAAACAGAAATATATTCTGCACACCCTCGTGTTACAGCAGCTTGAGTAACAGATCGAGTAAATTTGATTGGTATGGGTGTTAGGGGTTATGGGGAGAAGGCAGGAGAATGGGGTTAAGAGGGGAAGATAGATCAGCCATGATTGAATGGCAGAGTAGACTTGATGGGCCAAAGGACCTAATTCTGCTCCTATCATTTATGAATTTATGAACAGAAATTTGCCCTGGCAAAATTCACAAATCACCAGCAAAATATTCAAGATGAGAAACTAACATAGCAAACACAAAATGCGAAAGAAATAACAAAGTCGGATCATTTCTGCCAAGGGTTAACCCAGTGGAAATTTGTGATACAGATGATCTGCTAGGAATGCAACCCCTTCATAAAGCAGGGGCACAATAAGAGAACAAGAACAAGAATGTTTAATTGCCAAATGACCTGGATATGAACCTGAATGTTGAAATTCTTTCTTGCTGCAGATTTACAGGTTTACTGCACATGAAAGAGAACAAGATTAAATAAAATAAATGTACATTTCCCGCAGTCAGAAACAGGATAATATAATGGGGATCAAAAAAATGGTAGATGAATTAAATGTGTACTTTGGTTCTATGTTCACAAAGAGAGGCGCAAATGACCTCCCAGGAACATGGGTATCGCAAGTTCTAGTGAGGGGAAGAGTGAATGAAATCAATATTAGTAGGGTCAATGTGTTCAGGAAATTGACACCCTGAACACCAACGGCCCTCATGACCTACTCTACGTACCAGAGAACTTCAGTACGTGATCATGGAAATAATAGCATAACAATATTGGAAATAAAGGTCGGTGGAGGCACTGCGAGTTGGCTGCCCTGCCAGCAGCGTGTTCGTTATTTCAACTTTTTTTTTAGTATGTCCAAATGTTTGGTTTAGTGTCTCTTGGTATGTCTTATGTGGGGGGTGGTGGGGAGGGGAAAAGGGGGGAACCGCTTTCGGTCGCCTCCTCGACGGAGAGGCAACTTTTTCCATGTCGCCTCCCTCGTGGCCTAACACCATGGATTGGAGCGGCCTTTCCCAGAGTCGGGGCGGAGCTTCAGCAGCGGGCGCAGCATGGACTTTTCCAACGCGGAGTGGCCGAACGCTTGCCGGGGGTCGCCAGAGAGGAGCGCTACGATCGCTGGTCCGAGGACTGTTGCATCCTGAAGCCACGGTTTGCGGAGATTCTACAAATGGTATGTTTGCCCACTTGTAGCGAGAGGATATGAGTACAGGACACAAATTAACTCCGAGGAATGTTGGGGATCACATTGGGGAGGTGGGCGAGGGAGAAGGGAATTGGTTCCAGGACTGACTAGTATGAGGGTTGAGTGGGGCAGGGAGCGAAGTTTCAGGGTTCATAAGTTTAGGAGCTGGATTAGGCCATGAGGCCCATCAAGTTTACTCCGCCATGCAACCGTGGCCGATCTATCTTCCCCTCTCAACCCCATTCTCCTGCCTTCTCCCCATAACCCCTGACACTCATACTAATCAAGAATCTGTCAGGCTCATCCACATTTGTTCTGTTGGGAGATGGTTCAGTATCCATGCTTCCCCCACTACCTTGAGAAAGGAGATGAGAAATGTATTTAGTCAGAGGGTGGTGAATCTGTTGAATTTATTGCCACAGACGGCTTGTGGAGGCCAAGTCAATGGATGCTTTAAAGCAGAGACTGACAGATTCTTGTTTTGTACAAGTGTCAGGGGTTATGGGGAGAAGGTAGGAAATGGTGTTGAGAGGGAAAGATCGATCAGTCATGATTGAATGGTGGAGTACACTTGATGGGCAAAATGGCCTAATTCTGCTCCTATAACTTATGAACCTATGAATTAAAAACATTCTGGTTACCCTCTCAGTGAAGGCAAGTTAAAGCCTCCACATTCACCTCTCCATCAACCTGTGCAGAATGTAACCAGGCAACTCGGGGAGTTGATTTCTTGAGGGATCTGAAACAGTGCTAGAGGTTGGAGGAAGGTCAGTAGTCTTTATTTATACAGCAGAGTGGGAAGCTAACAGAAGCAGCGAGTCTCTCGCCAAATATCGTCCTCTGGGAAGGATTTGGAATCGCAAAGTTACAGTAGGAAGCACAGAAAGCTTCAGCAAAGAAATAAATCATCTTTCATTGCCAGAGGGGAAATCCCAGTTAATTATCTTTGAAGTCTCTGTTGTTAAGTAGGAAAGACAACAGCCAAGTTGAACTCAAGATCCCACAGACACTCAGCAGCTAATGAGCAGATAATTAGTTTTGCTTATATTAATTGGGGGTTAAATATTGCCCCAAACATCTCCTTTGAAAGATCTTGTATGCTCACCTTCAAGAACAAATGGAATTGGGTCAAACATCCAAACCCAGCAATGTTGACAATATGACATGCCCCAGGACTGGATTATGTCTTTCAACCTCTTGAATGGGTTTAAACTTGATGTGAAGTTTAAGTGTTACCCCTGTAACTGAGTCTGTTTTCCTCGGGGTGCTCTGGCTTCCTTCCACAAAGATGTGCGAGTCGGTAGGGTAATCGGTTGCTGTAAATTGCCACTCATGTGGGAGTGGTAGAATCTGAGGGGAATTATTGAATGTGGGGAGATTAACACGGGCTAGGGTGGGTTAGTGTACATGAGTGCCTGATGTTGTAGTGCATCTCAGTAGGCTGAAGAGCTGTATCTCTGTGACTCTATTACCCACTCGCGTATGCGCGTGACTAATCGGAGAGAGGTCATAGTTCAACGTAGAATGTTTCAAGGCAATATTGAATCCAATTTGCTAGCTCACCTTGGATTGTTTGCGAACAAACCTTCCACACTAACCTATCATGCGGGACCAGGTCAAAGGCCTTACCAAAGTCCATATAGACAACGTCCACTGCCCTGCCTTCCTTCAGCAGTCCTCTTGTGGATCCCCTTCAGATTTGTGCGACACAAATACCTGCTCCAAATTTAACAAGTTCACAGCTGATCTTCTGCTCAGCTACCACTTCCCTGTAATTAACCCTGCATCTACTCCATTACCTGAATGTCCAAACATCTTTTGTGCTGTATTGCTTCTACTTGATGGAAAGTTTGTGTTACCCCTGTGTAATTGTGTAATTGACTCCTTTCCCCTACCCCCCCCTCACAACTTTGCACAACCCCCAATTCTTTCCATTCGTCACTTTAGTTTCATGTTTCATGTTCCTTGTGTTTTTTTGACTGTCTGTCGGCAGACCAATGTCCCTCCTGGGATAAATAGAGTTCTATCGTATCGTATCGTTCATGCCAGGTGGGTGGCGAAGCAAGGTATTGGATCAGGCTGTCTGCTGCGGAGTCTAGTCCGACTGCTGACGTTTTGGAGGGGAGAGGGAAGTCAGTGACCCTCTCTAACACGAGGGATCTTGCAGCAGATGGACTGAAACTGTTGAGGTTCACCAGACCCTCAGGTCCCTGCTGATGGCAGTGGGGGTTGGGTTGTTGGAGGCTGGTGACTCTGACTCATCAGCAACTGAAGGAGACTAGCACAGGTGTCAGACTTTATCTTGCACTAAACGTTATTCCCTTTATCCTGTATCTGTACACACCGAACGGCTGGATTGTAATTATGTGTAGTATTTCCCTAACTGGATAGCACGCAATAAAAATCTTTTCACTGTACCTCAGTACAGGTGACAATAATAAACTAAACTAAACTAAACTCTGAGGACCAGGATCATTCAGGGCCCTCCACCCAACACCCAGCACTGTGAGCACAACCCATGCTGGGGACCTGGGCACCACTGTACCCTCTGAAGCAGCAGTGTGACTCTCATCGTAGGATGCACTTGCGGGCATCTCTGATCCGTGACAAATCATCGTTAAGCACTCTGCTTGTTTCTGTTTAAAGTCCCCACAGTTCATCATTTGTGTTTGAAAAAGACTTAAAATAAACAAGCCTGTCAGGCCACAGGTGCAGTGTGTAAAGGGCAGCCAAGTGTGACTCTCAAAGGCCTTTGTCTAGTTTTGATCTGCCAGCAGAATTCAGCAGGGAGACACGCTGGGAATCTGGCGCACAACACCCCTTAACCAGCATGGGTTGATCAAATGTGTGGGAAGGAACTGCGGATCCCGGTTCATACTGAAGATAGACTCAAAATGCCGGAGTAACTCAGCAGGGCAGGAACAGAAACAGCGGGGAGAGGTCACTCACCAGCTCAGGCTGCACCAGACAGTGCTAGACCAGGCTGTGCAAGTCCAGACAGTGTCAGGCATGCCGATCTGTGTCAGACTGTGCTAGGCTGTGCAGAAATGAACTGCGGATATTAGTATGTACCAAAGATAGACACAAAATGCCGGAGTAACTCAGCGGGTCAGGCAGCATCTCTGGAGATAAGGATTTTCACACAGAGAGTGGTGAATCTGTGGAATTCTCTGCCACAGAAAGTTGTTGAGGCCAGTTCATTGGCTATATTTATGAGGGAGTTAGATGTGACCCTTGTGGCTAAAGGGATCAAGGGGTATGGAGAGAAGGCAGGTACAGGATACTGAGTTGGATGATCAGCCATGATCATATTGAAAGGCGGTGCAGGCTCGAAGAGCCGAATGGCCTACTCCTGCACCTATTTTCTATGTTTCTATGAATAGGTGACGTTTTGGGAAGGAAGTCTTCTTCAGCAGTGGAACTGAGGCACTACAATGCTGAGAACGATATTCGATACTCTGTATCTTCCCCTTTGCTCTATCTATTGTACTTGAATTTGACGATTGTATTTATGTATGGTATACCTGATTGGTTTGGAGAGCTTGCAAAACAATGCTTTTCACTGTACTCGATACACGAGTCAGTAATAAACCAAACAGCTTCTTCCTCATTTGTTATCAGTGTCTTGAATGGACTTCTCATAAAACGTATTCCCACCCCCAACAGAAACATCATTTTCCTGTAGGGTACAACAGCAGAAGAAATCAATGCAGGAGGGCGTGTAGTTATTGAGTGAATCTGAGAGTTTTCAACAGCATGCTGTTCTGAAGTCAGTCTCCCCTAGCTTTAGCAAGGCGTGATGAGTCAAATTCAAAAGCAGGAGAATATTTATCCAACTGGGACCGTCACATGATGCTAGATTTGAAATGGAAGGAACTCACACTCAGTGAATCTCTGGCTTTGATGGGTTAAGGCAGATTCTGACGACCGGAGCCTGAACAAAACCGTTGGTGGGTAAAACTATATGTGGACAGAAGTGTTAGGAACAAATGTAGCTGAAGAACGACCGATATAGACCTGCAAACAAGATCAATGTACCAGCTGCGACACTTGGTTGACAAAAGAGGTGAAAGATACATTAAAATGAATAGGAAGGGAGAATGATGATTGGGGAGTCTGTAGGAAGGAACTGCAGATGCTGCTTTAAGCTGAAGGTCGACACAAAGATGGGAAGGTTCGGAACGCTGGGGGCCTGCTACAGACAACAACAGAGTCAAGAGTGTTTAATTGTCATATGTACCGACAATGGAACAATGAAATTCTTGCGGCAGCTTAACCGTAAATGCAATACACACAGATAATATGTTAGTATATTAAACATTCAATAAGTTAATAACTGTAATAGTAGTGCCAAAAAATCACAGACAATGGGACACTGTGACTGGTGCAGAAGACAACAGTGGACACCATGACTGATGCAGAGAGCAGTAGTGACTGGCGCATAGAGCAACATTGGACACTGGAGGGATGGAGATGAGGAGGAATTTATTTAGTCAGAGGGTGGTGAATCTGTGGAATTCATTGCCACAGAAGGCTGTGGAGACTGCCAATGGATATTTTTAAAGCAGAGATATCTAGATTCTTGATTAGTACGTGTGTCAGGAATTATGGGGAGAAGGCAGGAGAGTGGGGCTGAGGGGGGAGAGTTAGATCAGCCACGATTGAATGGCAGAGTAGACTTGATGGACCGAATGGCCTAATTCTGCTCCTATCACCTATGACCTTATGAGAACCACAGTGAACACTGGCACGGAAGCAGAGAATTACAGTGGACACTGGCAATGAGGCAGAGAACAAGAGAGCAAGAATTAAAAAACAATACAATAGAAAGGTGATACAAACAGAAAGTTGTAACAGATAGCAAGACCCAAACAAGCCAGGTATAAGTTTAGGGCAGCATGGACATTGAAGATTTGGAAAAGGCCAGGTTACAGGTGGAGGTGAACTGTTCTCTTGAACTTGAGGGCAGAGAGGGTGGAAGGCAGCACCACCACAATAATGATTAAGTTAGACCTGGATCAGTATCCTAAAGCCCGTAGGCCGAACAGTAAGGAACAAGAACTGTTGTTGACTCTGTTGTTGACTATATTAGTCCCCCAGTGTCCCGAACCTCCCCATTTTTTAATCTGCCTTTCTGATCATTTAAGTGTTGCACCTTGTACATTGATCTCCTTTGCAGGTCTATATCGGTCCCTCTCTAAAACCAACAGTATCAGTGGCTCTGCCCTATTTGATATGGAGGGGTCATGTAAACACATTCCACTCATTTTCCTTCTTCAGGAACCTGCTCCCAGTAATTCAAATGTAATTATCCTGCCGCACCTCCCTCCTTCTCAGGGCAACCCTGCCCTGTTGGCACCTTTTGCCCAGTGATACCTCTCCCCAAATCCCCCTTCTGTCAGCAACTGTTCCTGAACCCCCCCCTCCCCCCCTCGCAGCTCCTGCTCCGATAATCCCCATTCACTGGGTAAAGTGATTTGTCGAGGGCCTCTGTTTATTACAAAATACAGTCAGTCAGAGATTAATTAAGATCATTGTTAATCCAGTCGCAAGAATCAATCGCAATGAAGTGCCATTATATACACACACTCTAATACACTGGGTACGTATTGATCTGCTTATACATACTCAGGTAATTATTATGTACTCCCACACAGCACACACTCAACACAGTGCTTGTTTCAGGATAAGTTCTTGATCAGGTACAACCACGAGGCACAGAAAGATGATTACAATTTATGGAATTAGTTAATTAAAGTGAAGCCTCGGTTTAGAATGAGTCAAGCTCTGAAACCGTGGACCGGTTGTGATTAGTGAGTGGGGGGGGGGAAGGATCAAGGGTGTCAGGGATCAGATAGAGGCAAGGACAAGAGGCAAGGGCAAGACCCAGCAGTGACTGAATAGTTTCAGCGAGGCCCCTGTTATAGTTTCAGTGTCATAAAATACCAAAAACATTTGATGAGGGAGAGATTTTGCAGAGCCTCATCTCACACAGGATCTTGCCTCATCCTGGTTCTGGTCGCCAAGGCAATTCCACATCCAATGCATTGGTGTTTCTAGAAATGGTGGTATTTAAGGTATATGGAAACAGTGTTGGCAGAGGTTAACAGACCCATGGACAACGATGGGCATTTGCCTGGTACGTGCATCTCACAATGGTACTAAACCATGCCCAACCCAAGTCTTGGTGTTACGTCTGAGTGTGTGTGTGTGTGTGTGTGTGTGTGTGTGCGTGTGCGTGTGTGTGTGTGTGTGTGTGTGTGTGTGTGTGTGTGTGTGTGTGTGTGTGTGTGTGTGTTCATGCGTGTGAGCACAGTATCAAATGTCATTCATTTCCCACATGACCCATGCATCTGGCAGTGAACCAGGAACCCAGAGAACGCAAGGTCAGGTCCCACTTCAGAAACTCCACGGCAGGCATGAGGCAGCACAGTTTTGTTTATCGTGCAGCCCTTCCACTGTGAAGGGCCACAAGATGAATGTGAAAGGGTCCACAGCACTCTGGAGTTGAGCAGGAACTCTCTCCAGGTCTTGGCAACAGCGACCCTTTGATCAACGGCAGGTTTGTGGAAGTACTTTACCCACAGTGTCTGGGGCAGCCTAAGCAGCTGAAGGGTGTCTGATAAATGGGAGACTCTCCTCTCTATTCCAATGAATTGAAACAGGTTTGTAACAAAGTTGGTTCAATGATATCATGGTGGTTTCTGAATGAGCTGGGCACCTTGTGATGTGGTAGTTCCCAGTTATGACAGATGGGGAGAAGGACAAAAGGGCTGAAGTTATGCATTTGTTCACTGCTTTTTACTGCAAGGTAATTGTTGCATTTCATTGCAACCTACAAAGACATGCAGTTCTTGCATTGGCTTGGTAAAATTGTAAATTGTCCCTAGTGTGTGCAGGATTGTGATGGTGATAGTTTGCAGGGATCGCTGGTCGGCAAGACTCGATGGATCAAGATTCAAGATTCAAGAGAGTTTATTGTCATGTGTTCCTGATAGGACAATGAAATTCTTGCTTTGCTTCAGCACAACAGAACATAGTAGGCATGACTACAACATAGATCAGTGAGTCCGAGGATCGAAGGGACTGTTTCCGCACTGTATCTCTAAACTAAACTAAACCTCAATTCTGTAGCACGGAAATAAACAGCAGTGCAGACTTTACTGCTGGGACCACATCTCTCAGCCTAAGTCTGTACTTCTCGAGCGGATGTGGCATTTACACACGCTCCCTTATTTGATCCCCGAGCAGAGCCACAGCTGGACAGCTCCTATGAAACTTGGCTTGACAATGAATTAGGTGGTGGAGTGATGTAGGTTCGGGGATTATTGATCCTGTCAGCTTGTTCCAGAGCTCTGCCAAACCAGCTTCGCTCACACAAACCAGAGATGCCTGCGGAGGGGATGAACGGGACCGTCGAAAATAATATTTTAATCCCTCGTGTTGTTTTGTTCGCCGCAACCTGTTCACTGAGGGATGAAGATACGACGTCCCTCCCGCCCGCATTCCAGCATTCCTCTGGCCGATGCCTCGATGAAATCCGGGAATGGTGTGGGGGTGTCCGCAGCCCCCCCCCCCCCAATCCTGCACAGCATCCGCACCCGGGCCACACGTAGCAAGCCCTCCTCAGTAACATGGCCCTCACCATCCACACCACACCTGGTGCTTCTCCTGGGAGATAAGGTTCTCAGGGTTGACACAAAATGCTGGAGTAACAGCGGGACTGGCAGCCTCTCTGGATGGAAGCAATGGGTGACGCTTTGGGCCAAGACCCTTCTTCAGACTGAGAGGCAGGGGAGAGGGAGACACAGAGATATGGAAGGGTAAGGTGTGAAAAAGAGAGATCAGAGGGGACGAAGTTCAAGGAAAATGTAGCTGATGGAAGATGTTGTTAGCTGATGGGAAGCTGACAACGAGGCATACAACCAGTAACATTTAATCAGGAGGACAGAAAAACTAGTCGGAGAACTGGGATGGGGGAGGGATGGAGGGAGAGGGAAAGCAAGGGTTACTTGAAGTTAGGGAAGTCAATGTTCATACCGCTGGGGTGTAAGCTGCCCAAGCGAAATATGAGGTGCTGTTCCTCCAATTTGTGTTGGGCCTCATTGACAATGGAGGAGGCCCGGGACAGAAAGGTCAGTGTGGGAATGGGAGGGGGAGTTAGTGTTTGGCATCCGGACAATTCTCAAGGCACTCAGGTTCTCAGGCACTGTGCAGACACGATGGGTTGCAGAGTCCCACCAACTCGGCATCGGGCTGTCCCAGAGCATGTGGCACAGTCCACAGGAGCCCAAGTATCATGGGCGGAAATTGATTTTAAAACATGGGGAGGGGGGGGGGGGGGGGGGGGGGGGGGGTTGGGGACACAATGAGGCCGGACATCTAGGACAGGGGTCGGCCCGTAACCCGAAATCATCCGGCCCGCAAGCGTTTTTTTTTTTTAGTTTCTGCGACCTGGGAACTGCAGCCATTCCCGGGGCACGCAGGTGTGCAGGGCGCTACAGCCAGACCTGCCCGCCTACCCTGGCGCTACAGCCAGTCCCGGGGCAAGCAAGCCCACCTGGGAACTGCAAGTCCTTTGGCCCATCGTGTCCGCGCCGACCAGCAATCACCCCGTACACTAGCACTATCCTACGCACTAGGGAGAATGTACAATTGACCGAAGCACTTAACCTACAAACCTGCACCTGTTTGGAGTGTGGGGCAGGCGAGCCGACCTGGTCGTTACAGCTGCAGCGCCCAGGTCATAACAATGGGGGGGGGGGGGATTGTCCCCCACCTCTCAAAACAGAGGGGGAGGGGGGGGGGGGGGGGGTAACAGGATGGGGCTTGATCTAAAAATCTCAGCTGAAACACCTCAGATGTTGGGCTGGGCTGCTCTCAGTGTCATGGGGTTATGGGGCGAAGGCAGGGGAATGGGGTTGAGAAGTGGTGAATCTCTGGAATCACCATTCACACAGTGAGTGTTGAATCTCTGGAATTCTCTGCCACAGAAGGTAGTTGAGGCCAGTTCATTGGCTATATTTAAGAGGGAGTTAGATGTGGCCCTTGTGGCTAAAGGGATCAGGGGGTATGGAGAGAAGGCAGGTACAGGATACTGGGTTGGATGATCAGCCATGATCATATTGAATGGCGGTGCATGCTCAATGATAGATCAGCATTGATTGAACGGCGGAGTAGACTTGACGGGCCAAATTGCCTAATTCTGCTCTGAGAATTTATGAGCTTATGAACACTAAGCCCCAGCAGAGCAGCACACCCTGGGAGGGGCACCTGTTCCACCCCTATCCCAAGAGGGTGAGGAAAGATCTCATTCATCCCAGTCCCTCGGGTGTCGGAGGTTATGGGGAGAAGGCAGGAGAATGGGGTTAACAGAGAGAGATAGATTCAGCTAGCTGTGTGCAGTTGCCCTGTCTACAGTTGACACAAGAGGCTTCACGCTGTCTTGCCTCTTTTTCTCACAATAACCAGAGAACGGAAAATTAACCTGAGCCTTTTAACTCCCAACGCCTCTAATTCAGCCATGACAGTGCTCGGCTTCATCTTGCCCTACGGGTCATGTGCCATGGGAACCTACGTCGTGCCCTGGATTTATTCTTTGTGAAGATCTTCCTGTCTCAGCATGGCACATTATACTGAGACTCCTGCCCTTGGCATAGCTGTCCAGTAGGTGGTTATTACCTGCACTGTCAAACCAGTGAATCAACTGCAGCAGCAGCAGCAGCGAGCTCCAAAGCAGCTTCTGATAAACCTCTCCCCGCTGCTACCACTTACAAAGGTCTGACATTTGAGGATTTTCTGTTTAGGTGTGAGGTGGAGAGACAGGGAGAGAGGGAGATGAAGAGAGAGGGCGAGAGAGGGAGATGGAGAGAGTGGGAGAAGGAGAAGGAGAGGGAGAGGGAGAGGGAGAGGGAGAGGGAGAGGGAGAGGGAGAGGGAGAGGGAGAGGGAGAGGGAGAGGGAGAGGGAGAGGGAGAGGGAGAGGGAGAGGGAGAGGAGAGGGAGAGGGAGAGGGAGAGGGAGAGGGAGAGGGAGAGGGAGAGGGAGAGGGCGGGAGGGTGGGAGGGATGAGGACATAGGTTGCATCCACTGAGTAAACAAGGCTGAGGGAATGAGAGTGAGGTGAGGGAGAGAGAGAGGAGGAGAGGGAGGGAGGGAAAATGAGGGGGGAGAGAGGTGGGAGAGAAGATAAAGAAAGGGAGAGAAAGAGAGAGAGAGAGAGAGAAAGAAAGAAACAGATCGACAGAGATGTGCTTAGATCAACTGTGAAATAAATTGAGTTGGAAAGCAAATGAGAAGGGAGAGGTGGTGAGTGGTTAGAGCACAGAAAAAGTCATGAGCATCGAGCAGTGAAATAATGAGACGGATGCACACACTGATCCACTTCAATGCACTTTCTCTCCAGCTGCGCGCCCCTACCCCGACCCCACACTGTTGGCTGATACCTGGCCTGCCGTGGCATGAGAACAGGGCAGCGTGGCACAGCTTATGCTGCAGCTCCCTGACCACTGGGACCACAGTGGCTAAAGCAAAGCCTCCTGATGTCCATGTACACAGAAAGAGCAACTGTGGAGGGAGTGAGAGGGGGATAGCTGGCACACCTGCCCCTTCTCACACATCCTTACACGCTGAGCATACAAAAGCGGTCACCCCAGTACTGGCCACATCGGCTGGTCAGGGACGAGGATGCTGTGACACAACGAAATGTGTAGGAAGGAACTGCAGATGCTGGTTTCAACTGAAGATAGACAGAAAATGCTGGAGGAACTCAGCGGGACAGGCAGCATCTCTGGAGGGACAGCAGAAGGGTCTCAACCCATTCCTTCTCTCCAGAGATGCTGCCCGTCCCGCTGAGTCACTTTTGTGTCTATCTTTGGTCTTAACCACAACGGCGTGTGTATTGCTGGCCTGCGCACCAGGCTACTACACCGGCGAATAAACACAAAGCCACTGTCACAGGAGGATATTTAACTGCGTAGACCATCACCGTCCAGGAATCCTGTTGGGGACAAGTGTTAGGGTTGATTTTGCAGAATTGAGACTCAGGGCCCGAGCTAGACAGTGTGTGCTGGGAATGAGGGGCCGAATAGCTGATTCTACAGAACCCAGGAGAAGGAAGGAGGGAAAGTCCAAGGAAGACCATGATGCAGACGAACCAGCGGACTGGTGGAGAAAGGTGGCGTTGGCGAGTTTGTCCCACACAAACCGTGTGTCTAATTGCTCGTGTTCGCCAGGGCAAGCCCAGGTTGCTAAAGGCTGCAGCCGGTCAGAGAGGACACAACAACTGCGAGCGATGTCCACATGTTTGGTTAGATGGGAACTGTGCCCCCGCCTACTGCTGTCTACCAACATGACCCTGTCAACAGTAACAGATAAGACACAAAAAGCTGGAGTGACTCAGCGGGTCAGACAGCACTTCTGGAGAAAAGGGAATAGGTGACGATTCGGGGTCCAGACCCTTCTTCAGACAACAACCCCCGAGATGTGTTGAAGCAGCACCCAGGCACAGCCACACAATGAATACCCCAGCCAGACGTTCTGTACTCACCGGTTTCAACTTCTGTTTCAGACTCATGGTGAGTGCGGGGCTCCACTCCAGGCAGCGGCAGGCGTGGAAGTGCCCAGCTCCGAGAGCAGCCTAGCACATCAGCGCTCGCCAGTCACTGAGCTGGTGTCATGACGACAGCTCACTCATTGTGTTTTTTTTTCTTCCTCCCTTCTATTGATAGTCCCAATGATTCGGACACACAATCTTAGATCAGCTGCTAAAGTGTCAGCTCTTAAACTCTGCACAACCCCTCGGCAGGGCAGTGGAGCAGCACGTTGGAATGACCGAGCCTCCCCGTGTGTGCAGCTTGTGCTGAGCTTCTGACAGCAACTCTCACACAATGCTCGCAGCACCAACACAACAGCTACAGAGCACCGTGTTATACAGACTAACCTGTGACATACACACCTTCTCCAAACCCAGAACAACACCCTAGCAAAGAGGCTCGCAGCAGGGGAAACGGGACCTTCAGTCCCCTGAATCCTTGCCAACCAAACAGCACCCATTTACACTAATCCCACACTGATCCCATTTTACTCTTAAGCAATAAAACTAAGTGCTGAATGAACTCAGTGGGTCAGGCCGCTTCTGTGGACAGATGACGTCGTTTCGGGTCGAGACCCTCTATTAGACTGATGGAGGAGTGGGGGAGAAAGCTTGTAAAGAGAGCTAGGAGTGTGACAGGGTCTGGCAACTGTTGGGTAGCTACAAGTGGGGGGGTGGGTGGTATCTGGGCGATGGGTGACGTTAGTGACAAAGGTTAGATGTGAAGTGGAGACAAAAGAGTGTCAGATAAGGAAAGAAGAGAAGTGAAGCATAAAGCCAGGGGGAGGGATTATAGGTGGACAGAAGGGGGGGGGGGAGAACAGGAATCAAAAGGCAAAGGGGTATAAAAACTAGATGGGAGACAGAGTGGTGGGGGATGAGCAGGAGGAGGGGGAGGGAACAGGGTGACGGGGGTGGTAGGGAATGATGTGCACACCCAGGATGAGTTACATAGAAACATAGAAAATTGGTGCAGGAGTAGGCCATTCGGCCCTTCGAGCCTGCACCGCCATTCAATATGATCATGGCTGATCATCCAACTCAGTATCCTGTACCTGCCTTCTCTCCATACCCCCTGATCCCTTTAGCCACAAGGGCCACATCGAACTCCCTCTTAAATATAGCCAATGAACTGGCCTCAACTACCTTCTGTGGCAGAGAATTCCAGAGATTCACCACTCTCTGTGTGAAAAATGTTTTCCTCATCTCGGTCCTAAAAGATTTCCCCCTTATCCTTAAACTGTGACCCCTTGTTCTGGACTTCCCCAACATTGGGAACAATCTTCCTGCATCTAGCCTGTCCAACCCCTTAAGAATTTTGTAAGTTTCTATAAGATCCCCCCTCAATCTTCTAAATTCAAGCGAGTACAAGTCGAGTCTATCCAGTCTTTCTTCATATGAAAGTCCTGACATCCCAGGAATCAGTCTGGTGAACCTTCTCTGCACTCCCTCTATGGCAAGAATGTCTTTCCTCAAATTAGGAGACCAAAACTGTACGCAATACTCCAGGTGTGGTCTCACCAAGATCCTGTACAACTGCAGTAGAACCTCCCTGCTCCTATACTCAAATCCTTTTGCTATGAATGCTAACATACCATTCGCTTTCTTCACTGCCTGCTGCACCTGCATGCCTACTTTCAATGATTGGTGTACCATGACACCCAGGTCTCGTTGCATCTCCCCTTTTCCTAATCGGCCACCATTTCGATAATATTCAGAGTTGGGATGTCAGTGGGGTGTACATGGAACTGGATTACTCAATGTCTATGCCGTTGGGTTGTAGGCTACCGAAGAGGAATACGAGGTGCTGTACCTGCGTATCATGTGTGGACTCAAATCCCTGACCCCTTTTTTTAATCCCCCCCCCCCCCTCATCCAATGTGCACACCTTTCTCCCACCACAACCCTTAACCTGTTCTTTCCCTTCCTCTTTTTGCTCATCAGGTACATGGATAGGAAAGGTTTTAGAGGAATGTGGGCCAAATGGGTCCAGCTTAGCTGGGGCATATTGGTCGGCATGGCGTATTGGGCCAAATGGCTTGCTTTCATGCTGTTATACTTCCATATATCTCCCACTCTTTCCATGTCAGTTCCCCCTTCCCTGCACCATTCCATCCATATCCCTTCACTTTACTTCACTGAATTTCACTTCAACCTCTGTCACTTCCTCCACCCATCTGACAATCACCTCTCCTCACTTATCAGGCACTGTCCTGCCCCTAAGTCTCTTTAGTAGCCCTCCCCCGCTCCCCACCCACTCCATTAGTCTAAAACAGGATCCCAACCCAAAACATAATCTGTCCATTATCCCCCGTAGATGCTGCCTGACCTGCAGAGTTCAACCAGCACGATGCATGTTGCTGCACCCTTAACAGAGGTGTTTCTTGTATGAGCTGCTCCTGCACTCTCTCCACTTCCTCACCTACATCTGCTGCCTGGAAAGGCTGTGGCAGCCCCTTATTGACTTTAGGATGCAATGCAGTGTATATGTCCCAGTCAGCAAATGTGATGTTGTAGTGGCATGGCTGACCTCTTTAAGTTCCCACGCGTACACGTCACTAATAATTTGTCTTCGACCGTTCACATTGAAGCTCATAGCAAAAGGATTTGAGTATAAGAGCAGGGAGGTTCTGCTGCAGTTGTACAGGGCCTTGGTGAGACCACACCTGGAGTATTGTGTACAGTTTTGGTCTCCTAATCTGAGGAAAGACATTCTTGCCATAGAGGGAGTGCAGAGAAGGTTCACCAGACTGATTCCTGGGATGGCAGGACTTTCATATGAAGAAAGACTGGATAGACTCGGCTTGTACTCGCTAGAATTTAGAAGATTAAGGGGGGATCTTATAGAAACTTACAAAATTCTTAAGGGGTTGGACAGACTAGATGCAGGAAGATTGTTCCCGATGTTGGGGAAGTCCAGAACAAGGGTCACAGTTTAAGGATAAGGGGGGATAAGGATAAGTTTTTTAGGACCGAGATGAGAAAAACATTTTTCACACAGAGAGTGGTGAATCTGTGGAATTCTCTTCCACAGAAGGTAGTTGAGGCCAGTTCATTGGCTATATTTAAGAGGGAGTTAGATATGGCCGTTGTGGCTAAAGGGATCAGGGGGTATGGAGAGAAGGCAGCTACAGGATACTGAGTTGGATGATCAGCCATGATCATATTGAATGGCGGTGCAAGCTCGAAGGGCCGAATGGCCTACTCCTGCACCTATTTTCTATGTTTCTATGTTTCTAAGCTATGGCCAAAAGAGCACATCAACGCCTCTACTCCTTCAGGAGATGAAGAAGGTTTGGCATGTCTGCAACCACTTGTGACCTTCTTCTACACGTGCACTGTGGAAAGCAAACTATCAAGATGGATTAATGCTTGGTTTGGGAACAGCTCTGCCCAAGACCATAAGAAGTTGGGGAGAGTTGTGTACGTAGCCCAGCCTGTCACACAGACTGGCCTCCTCACTATCAACTCCATCTATACTTCACGCTGCCTTTCTAAGCAGCCAACATAATCACAGCCCTTTCTCACATCAGCAGGGATCGAAATTAATGGTTGCCCGGGTGCCATTGACCACTCAAAGCGCCGCCGGGCAACCTAAACACCGAGTCATTTTGCCCGGCTTGACAACCAGATACTGGTTTGTACCGAAGATAGACACAAAAAACTGGAGTAACTCCGCGGGTCAGGCAGCATCTCTGGAGACAAGGAACGCGACGTTTTGTGTCGGCGGTGACGACTGTATTGCGTGGGAAAGATACTAGGTGCGGGGTGACGAAGGGTCGCAGCGAATGACGGCCCCGAACAGCGGCAGCAGCGGCCCCATCTCCTCCTCCTCCCGCCCCCCGCCCGCCCTGATAAGGGCCGCTGCTTGCAAACCCGCTAACCAAAGATCTTACAGCAGAGCTCCGCTATAGGATCTTTGCCGCTAACGGCGCTTTAAAAAACAAAACCCTCCCGCACGCCGAGGCCTGGAGGAGGGAGGGAGGAGGAGGCCTCGGCGTGCAGGAGGGTTTTGTTTTGAAAGCGGTTTTCGCCGTTAGCGGGATTGCTGTCGCGGCCGCTGCTGCCGCTGTGCGGGGCCCGTCATTCGCTCCGACACTTCTGAAGCAGCTGCACCATAGATCCTGTAGCTATAGGATATTTGAGCTGCACCACTCGGCCCCGCACCTTGCTGTTGGCTGGCGGAGGAGGGGGGCGGTGGCGAGGAGTTCCCAACGGCCAAGCCAGCGGGGCAATGTTGTCCGAGGAGCGCTGACCTTCCTTCCTCCCCACCTCGCCCCCCTTCTCTCTCTCTCTCTCGTACACCCCCTCCACCCCCCTTTATCCTGGGACCCCTCCTCTACATCCGGCACTGATCCTCATTCCCGCCTCTATTCAGTCCTCACTGACATCCCCTGTGCTCCCCTCCCCATCATCTCCCCCCCCCTCCAATCTATTAATCCTGCGCTGATCACCCTATCCACCTCGCATTAATTCTCCTGCCGCCCCCCCCCCATCCATCCTACACTGGTTCCCCAATTCACCCTGTACTTACCCCTTTCCCATCCATCCTGCACTTCTCCATCCATCCTGTACTGATCCCCCATCCATCCTGTACTAATCCACGCATTCATCCCATACTGACCCACCCTCCATTTACCCTGCACCTTCCCCCATTCATCCTGTAGTGATTACCCATTCATCCTGCACAGACCCTCCAATCCACCCTGTACTGATCCCCCCCCCCAATTCACTCTGTAGTTACTGTGTAACATTAAACGCTACAATGCTGTAAAGGGGCTGTCCCACTGTACGAGCTAATTCAAGAGTTCTCCCGAGTTTCCCCTGATTCGAACTCGGAGAATTACGGTAATAGCCGCTCGTAGGTACTCGAGGCTCTCGTGGACATTTTTTAACGTGAAGAAAAATCTTCACGAGTCTTCACGAGCTTAACGCGTTTCCCGAGTACCTGCCGTTAGCGTTACAAGCCGCTAAGAGACGTCCCGAGCTCCGACGTACCCGCTACGTACGTTCTACATGCTTACCACGAGTTTGATTTTTTTTTAATTCGGGAGAGGCCCTTACAGAGTGGGACAGGCCCTTAACGCTATGTTCTGCTCTCTGGTATTTTTCTTTTTGCCACTACCCTTCTGCAGTTGTACAGAGCCCTAGTGAGACCACACCTGGAGTATTGTGTGCAGTTTTGGTCCCCTAATTTGAGGAAGGACATTCTTGCTATTGAGGGAGTGCAGCGTAGGTTTACAAGATTAATTCCCGGGATGGCGGGACTGTCATATGCTGAGAGAATGAAGCAGCTGGGCTTGTACACTCTGGAGTTTACAATGATGAGAGGGGATCTCATTGAAACATATAAGATTGTTAAGGGCTTGGACACGCTAGAGGCAGGAAACATGTTCCCGATGTTGGGGGAGTCCAGAACCAGGGGCCACAGTTTAAGAATAAGGAGTAAGCCATTTAGAACGGAGACGAGGAAACACTTTATCTCACAGAGAGCGGTGAGTCTGTGGAATTCTCTGCCTCAGAGGGCGGTGGAGGCAGGTTCTCTGGATGCTTTCAAGAGAGAGCTAGATAGGGCTCTTAAAAATAGCGGAGTCAGGGGATATGGGGAGAAGGCAGGAACGGGGTACTGATTGTGGATGATCAGCCATGATCGCATTGAATGGCGGTGCTGGCTCGAAGGGCCAAATGGCCTACTCCTGCACCTATTGTCTATTGTCTATACCCATTGCTGGTGTGTATGATCTGATTGTATTCAAGCATAGGATGTTTTGATATGACTGAATAGTACGCAGACAAAAGGCTTTCACTGTATCTCTGTACATATGACAAGAATAAGCCATAAACCGTACCGCCACACTGGTGATAGACATTGTCAGGGCATGTGTTAGATGTTGAGTGAATCTCCCTCCACACTGTCACACCACTAAGCTCTCTCCATCTCTCTCACTACACTCCAAGGTAGGGACACCAAAGTTCCGGGACTGCTGGACTCCGCGGGGTGTTGAATGTATCCTCAATAAGGATTGTATCATAGTTGTATAGTAGTTTATTATGGATACATGTTTGTATTGTATTATGGTGGTGGGTTCTGGCTTGTTTTATTGTAATGTAAATATTATTTTTAATAATTGAATAAATTTTTTTGATTATTAAAAAAAAAAAAAAAAAAAAGGGTAGGGACACCATGGGTGCGGTGATGTTGCAGAGCTGAAGTTACTGGGTCGATAATCCAGAGGCCTGTATTTACTATTCAAATCCCTGAGTTCAGATCTCACTCTGGCAGCTGTGGCGTTTCATAGCTCTCTGCAACCATTGTTGAGGCTGTCTAAGTGTCTGAATAACGGACATGCCAAGAGGAGCTGTGCAATAACTGTGTCCCGGAAGACCAAGGTCATCAAGATGTCTGTCGTCGAAACATCACAGAGGCTGCAGCAGCCCGAGATATTTCAGAGGTTAGTGCTGAGTGTGTTCTGCCGGAGCTGAATGTGGAAGTAAATCCCTGGGTCAACTGGTGCCATCCAGTGGTTAGGGCTCATCCCTGACGGACCCAGCCCCCTGCTCCCACTGTCCACATAAACATCAGCAAATCGTGTCATTCTGCCCGAGTTACAATAGACAATAGACAATAGACAATAGGTGCAGGAGTAGGCCATTCGGCTCTTTGAGCCAGCACCGCCATTCAATGTGATCATGGCTGATCATCCCCAAATCAGTACCCCGTTCCTGCCTTCTCCCCATATCCCCTGACTCCGCTATTTTTAAGATCCCTATCTAGCTCTCTCTTGAAAGCATCCAGAGAACCGGCCTCCACCGCACTCTGAGGCAGAGAATTCCACCACTTTGTGAGAAAAAGTGTTTCCTTGTCTCCGTTCTAAATGGCTTACTCCTTATTCTTAAACTGTGGCCCCTGGTTCTGGACTCCCCCAACATCGGGCACATGTTTCTTGCCTCTAGCGTGTCCAAACCCTTAACAACCTGGCTTGAACAGGCTGGTTGTCAGTGGAGTCAGAGCCAGAGAGTGGGTCACAGAGAGATGGAAGGGAACTGTCTGCCAGGTCACATAGAAATTGGGCACGTGGGCATTCCCCGCTGAATTTCTCAGATGCTGCTCTTTTTTCGAGAATAACTGAACTCTGTCAGGTTCAGTCAAGTCGAGTTTATTGTCATCTGCGCACATGCAGCGGGGCACAAGTATAATGAAAATCCTGTTTGCAGCAGCATCATACGCACACAGACTCAGACAACACAACATGCATCGCAGATAAATGATACATAAACTCCACGTAAAATGTAAAAAAGTAACAGGAAAAAAGACGTGAATGCAAAACACAATTAGAGCAAAAACAAAAAGATAGATACAAAATGCCGGAGTAACTCCAGCAGGTCAGGCAGCATCGCTGGAGAAATGAATAGGTCAAGACCCTTCTATAACACATTTCGTGTCTACCTTTGATTTTCCAGCATCTGCAGTTCCTTCTTAAACTCCATGGTACATCATACAGCCAAGCATTAGCAGCCATGGAACTTTGAGGTTATGAATGGCAAGACTACACTCTTTGTGTAGGAAGGAACTGCAGATGCTGGTTTAAACCGAAGCTAGACACGAAATGCTGCAGTAACTCAGCGGGACAGGCAGCATCTCAGGAGAGGAGGAATGGGTGATGTTTCGGGTCGAGACCCTTCTTCAGACAATCCTGGCTTTGCCCGTGTTGGTGCAGGTTCAGTTCCCCACAGTGTATCTTGGATCCACATCTCAGTGAGAAAACATCGACGGCCCCCTCTAACACATCACACTCATCACCTCGATGAGCCTGGGCGACTGGAGCCCACACCTCCACCCTGTCCGAGCCACACACACTATGCTGCCAGGAACTGTGTCACTGCGGGTGGTGGCCCGACTTGCCCCGCTGCGGGGGTTCGAGAGGGAAGGTTGCAGGGTGGTCAGGAAAGGGCAAAAAAAAAAATACTGCTCTTAGTGGTGATGGCAATGTTTCAATAGACAATGGACAATAGGTGCAGGAGTAGGCCATTCGGCCCTTCGAGCCAACACCGCCATTCAATGTGATTGAATGTTTCATCAATAGGTCTTTAGAAATCAGTCCAACCAAACAGGCCAGCTTACTCCAGAGTGGTTAGTGAGAGGTCAGTAATACGACAGGGAAGGGGACATATGTTCTAGGTGCAGAATTAGGCTATTTGGCCCATCAAATCTACACCGCCATTCAAGTAGACTATCTTTCCCTCTCAACCCCATTCTGCTGCCTTCTCCCCATAACCCCCTGACACCCGTACTCCAGGCGAACCTGATAATGGGGGGCGGTACCTGTGTGACTTTCTCCGTGACGTTCTGGGTCCTCTCCTTCACTTTGCTCGGCGCTATGATCTCGATCTCCGTGGGCGAAGGCGTCAATATGATATCCGGGTTAAAATCCACAAAGTTGAGGGTGATCTGTGGGATTCTGCTGATGGCTCGATACTTCATCAGGTCCGAGTCTGACGTGGAGTTCAGCAGGTTCGGTTTGAAGCTCTTCGACCCCCCTACAAAAAGCAGAGAGATCGTTACCTTTGGTCATATTCGACTGTACGCAACTTTTCATCTCGTGTTTACGACCCATCAGCTCCAAACATGGTCAAACCTCACAAGTTGCAGCAGCTACAAAGCTTCCATCATTTTTGAGGAGCGGTCTGACATTGAAGCTAGTATCACCACTGTTACTATAAATCACCACACCACCAGCAGCTCGCTGAACACAATTCTAAATTCCAGCGAATACAAGCCCAGTCACTCCATTCTTTCATCATATAACAGTCCCGCTATCCCGGGAATTAAACTCGTGAACCTACGCTGCACTCCTACAATAGCAAGAATGTCCTTCCTCAAATTAGGAGACCAAAACTGCACACAATGCTCCAGGTGTGATCTCACCAGGGCCCTGTACAAATGCAGAAGGACCTCTTTGCTCCTATGCTCAACTCCTCTCGTTATTGGCTTTCTTCATTGCCTGCTGTACCCAGCATTTTGTGTCTATCTCAAAATAGATACCTTACTTTTGATTGATTGCAAGATGCAGTGTGGAAACAGTTCTTCAGCCCATCAAGTGCATGCTAACCACTTAATGAATCGTTCACATTAGTTCTATGTTATCCCACTATCTCATCCATTTCCAAAGGTCAATTAACCTACAAACCAGCATGTCATTGGGATGTGGCAGGAAACTGGAGCACCCGGAGAAAACCCACATAGTCACGGGGAGAATGAGCAAGCGCCAGACAGGTCAGGATCGAACCTGGATCTCCAACACGGTGAGGCATCAGATCTACCCGCTGAGCCACTGTGCTGCCTTAATTAAGGGCTTTCGAGTCTTATCGTGGGAAGATATTACTAGGTGACAGACGGGGAGTCAACAGGGATGTTCTCAAAGCCTTGACAGGTGCAACATCAGTCACCTCTGAACAACAGGACTGGAGGAGAGGACAGTCACCCAGTCCCAATGACCAGCGTGAAGAGAAAGTCAGAGCCAATCTCTGAGTTACGTGGTCTCCCTCTTCATTCTAGATCTTTGCCCAGCCAATGTGCAGTGCCTGGGCACTGTGTCGTGCAACATGATCCACCCCAAACAGTCTCACAAACACTGTTCAGACTAGTATCCATCTGACCCATGACCTGGTTCACTCCCCCAGGGGCTGAGGTCTTTGTTGCCTTTCCCTCCCTAGAAGGCGACAATGCTCATGGTGAATCAGGAATATCTTTGAGACTCTGCACTTATTCAGATTTTTGGCCATGATCCAACTTCAGTAGGCTGCTGCTGAGTGCCGAGTTACATTTAACAGGTCCTTGGCGTCCCTTGACTTGAGGAGGCACGTGTGTCAGGGATGCTCCATGTTCCATCTAGCATATTCTTTGGAGGAGATTTATGGATTAGACTCTGCCGTGTCGATCGCGCGGATTCATTGGGAGAAGTGGCCCAGCAATCCTAGAGTCCTTGGTTGGAGGGGATAAGACCATATTGTGTGGGGCACCACACCCCTCTTCTATCTGGGAGTCAACCTGAACCTTGCTGAGGACACATGCCCAGTAGACTGGCAGGAGATCAGGGTGACAGTCACCACCCAGCTATAGCGCTGGTCCAACAAGCATCGAGCGTTGGTAATAAACCATCTGGGGACCTCCGTGCTGAGGTTGGTCATTCTATTCCCGCCCTCAGTCCTTGCTGCCAAGATGGTCAGTCAGTCAGTCACCAGTCTATGTCCGGGCCCAGGGTCACCTCTCAGACCAGCAGAGATACCTATGCATTGAGTTTCCTCCCTGGTGGAAGGTGTCCATGAGGAACAGGCAGCTGGAGGAATTGGTGGCGGCAGCGGCTACAACTGCGACACTTATAAGATGCTTGGACAGGTACATGGATAGGAAAGGTTTGGAGGAACCTGGGCCAGGCGTGGTCAAGTGGGCCTAGCTTGGTTAGGCATCTTGGTTGGCATTGGCAAGTTGGACTGAAGGCCTGTTTCCGTGCTGCAAAAACTTTGCTCAGTTTATGCTCCAGTGGGGTTTAAGCTTTGAGTTCCACGTTGATTTTAATCGAGTTATTTTAAAACAAACACCCGCTGCCACACTGAAAAAATATTAAATCACAGAAAAAAATCACAGAGTTCCAGGGCATGAGTAAAGGGCCTGTCCCACGAGCATGCGACCTGCATGCGGCAAGCGCGACCATACCGGAAGCGGGGGCCGCGCGGAGGTCGAGCGAGTGACGTGAAGTTCGAGCGGTCCGCGGGAAGTTCGCGCATGACATACGGCGTCAAGACACTGCGCACGCCCGTCGGGGCGGTGCGTGCGGCGTTGAGACGCTGCGGGCCAGCAGGCCGTTGCCGCGCGGAATTTTTGAACACGGTCAGTTTTTCGGAGCCCTGCGCGATGTCGAGACCAGCTCCGCACAACTCCATACGGCTCCGGCGATCGAAGTGGGACCGGCCCCGCGAGGCCGTACGGCTCAAGCGACCACGTTAGGTCGCGATTGCCGCATGGAGGCGCATGCTCGTGGGACAGGCCCTTTAGTCACAGATTGAAGCTCCTTCTACACTGCTCCATCACAGTCTAAGGGCATGAGTGAGACATGGAGTAAGGCTCCCTCTCACCACACACTCCATAGGTCTCACATATGCATCTTCCCCTCTGCAGTTACCTTGGGCCAGACTCCTGGTGAGGTTTCTCAGCATCACAAGTGTGGTATATGACTGAGTAACAGACCCCGAGTCACACATTTAATATTCACAGATGCCCGTGAGTTGTGACTGTCCCATCTCACTCTGTGTGGGAGCCATTCAGACTCGAGTTGCACGGCACATGCTCCCAGTTACCTGCAGTTAACTAAAGGGCCAGCTCTGTGCCACTAGATGCACAGAATCTCTTGCCCAGAGTAGGGGAATCGAGGGACCAGAGGACATAGGTTCAAGGTGAAGTGGAAAAGATTTATTAGGAATCTGAGGGGTAACTTTGTCACACCAAGGGTGGTGGGTGCATGGAACAAGCTGCCAGAGGAGGTAGTTAAGGCTGGGACTATCCCAACGTTTAAGAAACAGTTAGACAGGTACATGGATAGGACAAGTTTGGAGGGATATGGACCAAAAGCAGGCAGGTGGGTGTAGTGTAGCTGGGACATGTTGGCTGGTGTGGGCAAGTTGGGCCGAAGGGCCTGTTTCCACGCTCTATGATTCTCTATGACTCATTGGTTCAGCAAAGGCTGAGCCGTGAGCCGCCTTTCCGTGACGTGGAGAGATGCATATTGTACAGGCTGCTCCTGCACCCTCTACACTTCCTCACCCTCGTCTTCCGTCCGGACACGCCCTGGCGGTCCGTGTTATCACCTGACGGCAGGAGCGGTCCCCAGTGGAGGTCTCTCTATAGAGGGAGTCCTCCCTCTTTACATCGGGAACCTGGGGTTGGAGAGTGTTGCACAGAGCTGTGGCGTGCAACAGATATTTAATCAGTTCACGGACTGGCCAGCCGCCTGTCACGTCTGCGGCGAGAAATGAATATGGAGTGTGAGAGGTTGCAGCCCCTTGTTCTACTATCTGAAGGGGCTGCTCCTCAATGTTGGGCTTCACTTTGGCCCCATGCTCCTGATCTTTGGACACCTAGTACAGAGGGGGGAGGGTCGGGAGGGTGGTCTCCCTGTCGGTTTGCTCCTGGGCCTGGCCACGATGGCCATTCGCAGGTCTAGGCTGCGGGCAGTCAATGGTCACACCAGAGTCGATTGCCTGTCCCTCTTCTGGGCCTATGTCTGTGCCCGTGTGTCCCTGTGGTGGGGACAAGCGGTGTCCACGGGGACTCTGGAGGCCTTCCGTCAATGCTGGTCGAGTGATTTGTTGATAAAGTTGGCGATATTTTAATTTGGTAACTGGTTGTTTGTAAACTGCCAATATAGGCAGCCTTTGATCGTGTTACTGCTCTGTATCTTTGTCTGTTTTGAATAAAAGCATTTTGTATTATATTTAAAAGGTTAGACACACAATGACAAGCTGCAACATCCAGGTGTGCTTTGGTTTTTTTTCTCACCTGAAGTTTGTTTTTTCTCCTTCAATTTCTTCTCAAACTTGTTCCTCATCAGCTCGATGTTGTCGACGGAGGAGGCTCGGCGGATGCCGGGGCAGCTGTCTCCGGGCTGGATCTGGATCAGGTTGGTGTTGGGGCATCGGAGGTCCGGCTCCGGGCTGAGCTCCTGCCCTGGGGAGGGGTCGCCCCAAGGTCCGCTGGCCGCCGACCTGTCGATGAGATCCGCCAGAGATTCCCACTCGCCCGCGGTGGGCTGCACGCAGTTGTCGGTGCGGGTGTCGTACAGCTCCTGCATTGCCAGCGAGTCCCTCTCCGACTGCTGCTGGTCGTCGGGCACCAGGTCAAAGCCCTCCTTGGCCAGCGACTGCTGACTCAGCGTCATCGTCCGCAGCGAGGGCAGCTTCAGCCTGAACACCTTCCCTCGACCTGGGCACAGAGACAAGGACACGGGGTCGGCCACCAGCACCGCGGCAAGGAGGGGAGGGGGATGGGGGCATGAGGGCACGGGACAAGGGCAGTGATGGGGCAGGGCAGGCAGTAGCAGAAAGACAAAGTACAAGGGATCAGCTCAGTACAGAGGTAGGGCAGGAGTGGAGGGGATGGAGGGGAGTTGGTGGAGGAGGAGAGGGTGCAGGGGTGGTGGAGGGTGGAAGGGGAGGGGTGTGGAAGGAATGGGTGAAGGGGGAGTAGGGTAGAGGGGGAGTGGAGGGGGAGGGGAGTGGAGGGGGAGGAGGGTAGAGGGGGAGTGGAGGGGGAGTGGGGTAGAGGGGGAGTGGAGGGGGAGGGGAGTGGAGGGGAGGAGGGTAGAGGGGGAGTTGAGGGGGAGTGGGGTAGAGGGGGAGTGGAGGGGGAGGGGAGTGGAGGGGGAGGGGAGTGGAGGGGAGGGGAGGGGGAGGGGAGTTGAGGGGGAGGGGAGTGGAGGGGGGTGAGGGGGAGGGGTGGGGGGGAGGGAGGTTATGGCATGTGGGTGGGGCAAGGGCTGAAGGCAGTGAAGGGGCAGGGCAGGAGAGAGAAAGGCGTCAGTGAGGGGTTAGAGGGAAGTGTGGACAGGGGCAGATGCAGAGAGACCAAGGGCAGCACAGTGTGGGGGAGGGTGTGTGTTGTCGGAGGGGGAGACATTGGACTGAGGGTAAGAGGGGGATCAGGGGAGAGAGCATGGGAAGAGGGGGAGAAATGGCAGTGGATGCAGGGATCTGACATCCATGGTGTGAGCGATGCCCCTGGCAGGCTAGACTGCAGATCAAGGATGTGGACTGGGGAGCATTGTAACGTGGATAAAAGCACATCTTTTTCTATGAAGCTCGAGCTGGGAGACTTGTTACGGAACTGGCTGCCTCAGTGATTTAAACATGTCTTTGCAGTAGGATGTATCTCCCAGCTCCAGTAGAGAGGCCTGAGCACATTATCCAGGCCAACACACCGGGCGTGACGTCGGGGGAGATGGGAACCGGAGGAGGCCTGCACTGGGACATGGGCCACACTGGGAGAGGAGGGCCACACTGGGGGAGGAGGGGGGCACTGGGGGAGGGGGGCCACACTGGGGGAGGAGGGCCACACTGGGGGAGGGGGGCCACACTGTGGGAGGAGGGGGGCCACTGGGGGAGGAGGGCCACACTGGGGGAGGAGGGCCACACTGGGGGAGGAGGGGGGCCACACTGGGGGAGGAGGGCCACACTGGGAGGGGAGGGCCACACTGGGGGAGGAGGGGGGCACTGGGGGAGGAGGGGGGCACTGGGGGAGGAGGGGGGCACTGGGGGAGGGGGGCCACACTGGGGGAGGAGGGGGACACTGGGGGAGGAGGGGGGCACTGGGGGAGGAGGGGGGCACTGGGGGAGGGGGGCCACACTGGGGGAGGAGGGGGGCACTGGGGGAGGGGGGCACTGGGGGAGGGGGGCCACACTGGGGGAGGGGGGCCACACTGGGGGAGGAGGGGGGCCACACTGGGAGAGGAGGGCCACACTGGGGGAGGAGGGCCACACTGGGGGAGGGGGGCCACACTGGGGGAGGAGGGCCACACTGTGGGGGAGGAGGGCAGCATGGAGAGAGGGGGGGGGCTTTCTCACTGAGATCTGCAGCCATGAGGAGCACGCTCTTGGTGTAGCTGAGAGGACCACCGCCCCACCTGACCCCTGCAGGGCCAGTGTGGAGAGAGCTTCAGCCGGCACCAACCAGCCCTGCGGGGTGTGCATAGGACGCACTATCTGGCCATCACGGTGGAACTGCTGCCTCACGGCGCCACAGACCCAGGTTCAATCGTGTGTGTGTAGGGGAATGGACGAGAAACTGGGATAACATTCAACTGGTGTGAACAGGTGGTTGGCGTGAACTTGGTGGGCCGAAGGGCCTGTTTCCATGCTGTATCACTAAGCTAAACCAAACTAGGCATAGGGCATTTGACCAAACCTGTGCTTTCCCCTTCCCCACACTGAGAGCACAGTGATTTGGGGGCAGGGGGCCATGTAACAGTAGTTTGAAGGGGCAGGGGTCAGGGGTCAGGGGGCAGGGGGCCATGTAAAAGTAGTTTGAAGGGGCAGGGGTCAGGGGTCAGGGGGCAGGGGGCCATGTGTCTGTGGTTTGAGGGGGCAGAGTGCCCTGTGTCGGTGCTGTGCACTCTGTCGCCACCGTGTGGCAGGGAATGGTGTGCTCGGGACGTCGGCTACCGTGGGCTGGGTCTGGGAACCAGAGCGGGGGAACCGGCCAGTCGGCGGTCGATGTGCTGACGCTGCCACCACCTGGTACCTACTGGAAGTGCAGCAGTCCAGGGGCAAGCGATGACTCCTCTCTTGGCCCATCTTCTGGGAGGTGCCCCCCTGCTCCTCAAAGTTCATGATGAACATGGTAACCGCCCCCTCCTCATTCTTGACCGGGACCACGTCCACCAGGCAGGGCAAGCACGAGCCTGAAACACAGAAGCACAGTGAGCCGCGGCCGCTGCTGATTACCTCTCCCCAGTTGCTAGTCCTCCATCCACCCATCACCATTCAGTCCAACCCCAGGGTTCACCATCAGTCCCTGCACACCCCCTCACCCCCAAGTTGCCCCATCTATACATGCCCGCATTTGGCCCTTATCCCTCTAAACCTTTCATATCCAAGTGCCTGTCCAACAGGGTAGAATTCAAAGCTACGTGGCTGAGCTGCCAAAGGCAGGGTGGGCCTGGGCTTGTCTAACTCCCCAGGTTTACCCTTTGATGCTCCTCTGTCCCAGCTCACAGCCCCCACACTCTCTGCCCGTGACCGACAAGTCCCCCACACATGCCTGGCATCAACCACAGCTGGCATTGAAGTTTACCCAATTGGTCAGGTACATGATACAAGACCTATGATGTATGTAGGTTTGGAGTTTAGGTTTGGGTTTTGTGAGTCAAACACAGGCAGGTGCGACTAGCGTAGATGGGGCTACTTGGTTGACATGGGCAAGTTGAGCCGAAGGCCTGTTTCCCTGCTGTACGACTGTAATCACAGGCCCACAATTCAACAACTCCAGGCATTGCTGAATCATTCCGAGTGCTTTCTCCTAGATCTTGCACCCTCCCCACTTTTCCCACAGTGCTCCCCCTCCTCATCGGTCACTCCACTGAAGGACAGAGAGCGCAATTCAACCATGAGGGCATCACATCTGTGTACAACCAGGGCTACAGCCACAAGGACTACTGGATAGTGGATGCCCCCCGGCCTTGTGACTACCAGCCCAGTGATGACCAGCCCATTGACCACTAGCCCTGTGGCACTGGGTCACGTATGCTGGTGTGCTTTGGCAGAGACTTCTACCAAGCGCTACTTTGCCGCTGCTTGTACTGCCCAGTCCATCACGGGCACTGACCACCCCACCATCAAAGGGATTCACAGGAGCCGCTGCCTCAAAAAGGCAGCTAGCTTCATAAGAGACCCACACCACCCTGGCCACACACTCATTTCACCCCTGCCATCAAGAAGAAGGTATAGGAAAACTGTAAGTCCGGATTCAGGAACAGCTTCTTCCCTCCTTAGGCCATTAGGTGTTTAGGCCATTAGGTTTTTAGGCCATTAAACACTACAACCTCCAATAAGCTCTGAACTACATAGACTATTATTGTTATTATTGCACGATGTGTGTGTGTGTGTGTGTGCACACACAATGAACTTTTTCTCTCCTTTATTATATATTGTTTACAGTGTACTATGGTTACACACTCTGTTGTGCTGCTGCAAGCAAGAATGTCATGGTTCTATGTGGGACATATGACAATAAAAGACTCTTGCCCTGATCAATACCCCCCCCCCCCCCCCCCCCCCCCCCCCAGACCCGTCCCCACAGCCTTTGGCTGCTTCTCCTGACCCAGCTGTGTCAGACTGAACGAGCCTGGGCTCGCCCCATGCAGGAGGTGATCCTAACTCCAGGCAGTGGCGGAGTCTTGCCCGGTCACCCACGGCACGGCAGCTCAACGTTCCCTCACCGTGCCGCAGTGCACTACAGACCATGTATCAGTGTCAGTCGCACGTCACTCTACTTCTCAGAGGGCAGAAGTGGATGGTTGACCCAACAATAAGTTTGAAATTCCTCCACATACACTGGCGGACAGGAACCAGGCCACGAGGAACAATGTGCACACCTTACACCTGTCGGATATCGACCAGTTGCGTCAACAGTGGAGCAGCACAAACTCACTCACACTCCTTATCCTAAACACACATCTCTGGCCTTCCTTTGCCTGAAACAGGAGGTCAGGTGTGCAAAGACCATGGGTCAAGCTCTGGCTCCCAGTCCAGTATCGTTCTGGTCTGCGTCCCATCTCTGCTGTAAGGAGCTCACACCGACTCAATACTCAGTGACATATATATATATATTATATATCAAGTCAGGTCAAGAGAGTTTATTGTCATGTGGCCCAGATAGGACAATGAAATTCTTGCTTGCTGCTGCGCATCAGAATATGTAAAAGCCCTGTCCCACTGTATGAGTTCATTCAAGAGCTCTCTAGCGTTTAAAAAAAAAATCAAACTCGTGGTAAGCGCGTAGAATGTATGTAACGAGTACGTCGGAACTCGGGGACGTCTCTTAGCGGCTCGTAACTAACGGCAGGTACTCGGGAAACGCGGTAAGCTCGGGAAGACTCGTGAAGATTTTTCAACATGTTGAAAAATGTCCACGAGAGCCCTGAGTACCTACGAGCTACATATATATTTATATATATATATATATATATATATATATAATGTTGTGCAGCTGCAAGTAAAGTTTTCATAGTTCTATCTGGGACATATGACAATAAAACACTCTTGACTCGTGACTGCATTCTGTTCCGCCCACAGGGCACACAGGACCGTACTGAGATCCCCACCCCACATCATGCTGGGTGGCCCTGGAGGGTCTCACGCTCCCTCGGTCACTGCCCCCACCCCTGCTGCTTGGTCCCTTTAAGAGTGTCTCTACGATCAGACACGTTGGGCTGCATTCCAACAACTGCAGCCCATCAGGTTCGTTTCACTGTCGATTGAGCAGCTGAGAGGAGGAGCAGCGAGGCAGATTAAAAAAATCTGAAGAAGGGTCTCCACCCAAAACGTCACCCATTCCTTCTCTCCAGAGATGCTGCCTGTCCCGCTGAGTTACTACAGCTTTTGGTGTCTACCTTCGGTTTAAACCAGCATCTGCAGTTCCTTCTTACACAGATGTAAAAAGCAGCCGTCAATGTCCCAGAGAGGCTGCTGCTAGTGGCGCGTGAAAGGGAGGCAGGCACTAGCTGCAGTGGACTATTGGGAGCCACTGTGGTTGGAGAGGCTGGGATGGGGTGCAAGGGCTTTGTTGAGGCTAAGTGCTGAGGCCTTGGCTGGTGAGGCTTCAGACAGGAGGCTGAGCAGAGGGTGACGGCAAGTTAAGGTGCGGTCTGTTTTTGTTGTAACTTCTCTTTGGTCTTCGTGCATTAGAGATGGCAGCCAGTTGGGCTAGAGAACTGGCGGATTAGGCTGATGCACTAAGGGCGTGGATAGGTACATGCTACGGGAATGTGATAGCCAAAGGCAACTCTTTCTCTTCCCCAGCTAGCCTTTTCTGCAGGGTTCCACAAGGCTTCATCCTAGGCCCCATTCTCTTCTCTCTCTACATGCTCCCCCTCAGCCAAGTCATTCAAAGGCATGGCATTTCTTTCCACTGACATGCAGATGATACATAGCTCTATCTCCCCCTGAATCCCAACAACCGGTCTAATTTAAACAGCCTCACGCACTGCCTCGATGATTTAAAATGCTGGATGGCTCAGAACTTCCTCCAACTTAACGAGAGCAAGTCTGAGGTCATCTACTCGGCCCCTCCGACCCCATCAAAACGATAACAGGCAGCCTTGGAAGCCTAACCTCCTTAGTCAAACCGCACGTCAAAAACCTTGGCGTGATATTTGACTCCGCGTTAAAGTTTGACAAACAAGTCAACTCTGTGGTAAAAGCTAGTTTCTTCCAGCTTCGTACAAGAGCTAAAATCAAATCATTCCTCAAATTCGACGACCTTGAAAAAAATCATCCACGCATTCATCTTCTTGATTCCCTAAACACTGGCATCAGCCAATCATCCCTGTCCCGTCTGCAATTGGTCCAAAACGCCGCAGCAAGACTTCTGACGGGTACCCGTAAAAGGGACCACATCACCCCGATCCTGGCCTCTCTCCATTGGCTCCCAGTACGGTACAGAATTAACTTCAAGCTCCTTTTATACGCTTACGTTTCCTCACCCTATATCAAAAATCTTCTAACAACTATTGTACCTCCAGGTCCCTCAGGTGGGCCGACTTGGGGCTACTGACTATCCCGCCGTCTAGGTTTAAGCTCAGGGGTGACCGCACTTTGGCGGTTGCAGCACCTAAACAGTGGAATAGCATCCTGCTCCTCATCAGAACTGCACCCACCATCGACCCCTTTAAGTCACGCCTCAAAACCTATTTCTACACCCAAGCGTTTTTGAGCCCCGCTGAGGGGGCGTTGTAAACATTTTATGTATGTATCGTTAGGTTTGTCTACTGTTGTATGTATCAAATTTAGTACCTGCACTGATGTGAAGCACTTTGGTCAACGTGAGTTGTTTTTAAACGTGCTATACAAAAAATATATTATTAATATCATTATTATAGAAACCTGACTATAGGTGGAATGGGACAGGCGGCTTAATGTTCCAGGGTTCCACAGGCAAGATGGAGGTGGGGGATTAGAGAAGGAGGGCGGGGGGTAAAGAAAAAACCATCACAGCAGTCTGAGATGACGTTACTGAAGAATTGACCAGTGAGGCTAGATGGGTTCATCTTGTTGCAATTGTATTACAGGTCCCCCCACAACTGGTCAAATAATTAGTGGAACAAATATGCCAACAGACTGCAGTCAGCTGGAAGAACCATAGGGTCGTCAAAGCGGGGGATTTTAGCTTTCCAAATATATACAGGGATTGTGTGAATGGTTGGATGGGGTGAAAAAATAATGTAAGTTCAGGTACATTTTCTCAGGCAACAAGTAGAGAGCCCTACATGGGAGAAAGTAACGCTTGATCTATCCTTAGGGAAGTGAACAGGTCAAGTGTCTGACGTTTCACCTGCTCCTCCTCCAACCTCATCTACTGCATCCGCTGTCAACTTCTCTACATCGGTGAGACTAAGCGCAGGCTTGGCGATCGCTTCACCCAACACCTCCGCTCAGTTCGCAATAACCAACCTGATCTCCCAGTGGCTCAACACCTCAACCCCTCTCCCATTCCGAATCCAACCTTTCTGTCCTGGGTCTCCTCCATTGCCAGAGTGAGGCCCAGCGCAAATTGGAGGAACAGCACCTCATATTTCGCTTGGGTAGTTTACACCCCAGCAGTATGAACATTGACGTCTCCAATTTCAGATAGTCCTTGCTTTCTCCCTCCTTCCCCTCCCCCTTCCCAGCTCCCCCACAAGACTACCACCTCTTCCTTTCGTTTCCCTGCCCCCCCCCATCAGTCTGAAGAAGGGTCTCGACCTGAAACATCGCCTATTCCTTCTCTCCATAGATGCCGCCTCACCCGCTGAGTTTCTCCAGCATTTTTGTCTACCTTCGAAGTTTCAGTGGGTGAGCCTTTTGGGACCAGCAGTTCCATTATATAAGGACAGGGCTGGGCCTCGTCAAAGTTCTGAATTGGGGCAAGGCCAACGTTTAGACAGGAACATGCTAAAGTTGACTGCAGAAACAGGGCAAAGGGACACACAGAAAGTGGAATGCTTTTAAAATGGTCATACTGAGAGTTCAGGGTATGCATGTTCCTGTTAGAGTGAATGGCAAGTCAGGTAGGCTGATGAGAGAAATTAAGACCCTGGTCATGAGAAAGGAGGCGTGGGTCAGGTATAGACAGCTGGGATCAAGTGCATCCCTGGAGGAGTATAGGGGATTGAGAAGCATACTTTGGAAGGAAATGAGGATGAGCAAAAAGGGAGCATGAAGCAGCAAATGGACTTCAATTAAGACGTCCTTGCAGTGAATGGTGGAGTCCTGGAGAGAGATGTGGAGCCAAGGGATCTAGAAGTACAAGTACATAGTTCCTTCAAAATGGCGTTAAGGTAGATAGGGTGATGTGGAAGGATTTTGGCACACCACACATAATCATTCAGTGAATTAAGTCTCGAAAATGGGAAGTTATCTTGCAGTTGTACAAGATGCTAGTGAGGCTGTACATGGAGGGTCATGTTCAGTTTTGGTCACCCTGCTATTGGAAATGATGCCATGAAGCTGGAAAACGTGCAGAGAAGATTTACAAGGAAGTTGCCTCGTAAAGACTCGCGGGCTGGGTTGCAGGGAGAGGTTGGACAGGCTGGGACTTAATCCCTTGGAGTGCAGGATGCTGAGGAGTGATCTTATATAGGTGGATAAAATCATGACGGGAATAGATAGGGTAAACACAGTCCTTTTCACAGGCTAGGGGGACCACAAACTAGGGGGCACAGGTTTCAGGTGAGAGGGGGAAAGATTTAATAGGAACCTGAGGGGTGGCATTTTGTGGGTATATGGAATGAGCTCCCAGAGGATGTGTTGTGGTAGATACAATAATAGCATTCAAGAGACATTTGGAATTCTACATGGATAGGAACTGTTTGGAGGGATGTGGGCCAAACGTGGACCATATTTAGTCCAATATG
Organism: Amblyraja radiata; assembly: GCF_010909765.2. Taxonomy (NCBI): domain Eukaryota; kingdom Metazoa; phylum Chordata; class Chondrichthyes; order Rajiformes; family Rajidae; genus Amblyraja; species Amblyraja radiata. The sequence goes on along the minus strand of NW_022630860.1, from coordinate 5,032 downwards.
CTCCAAATATTGGGAATAGCTTGGATAGGACAGCTGGGTCGAAGGGCTGTTTCTCTGTTGCATGGTTCTCTATGACATTGGCTCAGGGACAGGAGGCAAGGGCCGATCATGTCACCTTCAGGGCAACGCCTGCAGCCGAATGGCCTACTCCTGCACCTATTGTCTTTTGTCTATAATGCACTTGTAGAACAGAGTGTAGCTGAAAGAAATACTGGAGGAGGTTTCAAGCTGAAACAAGTAATATGGAGTTAGAATTTAAACTTCAATGTTCTCTGCCAAACCCCTAGTCTCATGGTCATTAGCACCATGAAACGACAATGGTCCCAAGATTAAAATGCAGCACTTTCTTCCCTAACTTCATACAATATCCGAGGACGCGCTTAGTCAGATCCTGAGAATTGATCCACCTCAGTATTCCTTAAAATCGCTAGCACTTCCTCCCTTGTTGATTCAAAAATGCTGCATTGATGATCATGGTCACCATGGTTCATAAGTCAGAGGAACAGAATTGGGCCATTTGGCCCATCGAGTCGACTCTGCCATCCAATCACGGCCGATGGACTTTATCTTGCACTGAATGTTATTTCATGTTATTTCCCGTTATTATGTATCTGTCTGTACACCGTGGATGGTTGGAATTTGTTTCATTATACTATCTTTGATCGGACTTTACTGGACTATACCTCGCATTATTCACATTATTCCCTTATTATCTGTACATTGTGGGCGGCTCGATTGTAATCGTGTATTGTCTTTCCACTGACTGGCTAGCATGCAACAAAGCTTTTCGCCAAACCTCGGTACATGTGACAATAAACTTAACTCAATCTATCTGTCCCTCTCAACCCCATTTTACTTCGGAGTCACGTGAGTGACTACGTGAAGAACCCGCTTCCAACGCATGCGTGTCATATCGCTACACGCATTGCACGAGTCAACAGAAGGGTGGAGGACATCCCCCAGTAACGGGAGAAGGAAAAAAGGTCCAGCAAAAGGCAGGTAAGGACTCTACATTTTTATTCACAGAAAAATGGACAGAGTGAAAAGGAAGCGGTCTGCAAAAAAGCTGCCCGAGAAACGCGTTGTAAACGTGGATGAACGGCAGAGACAGCAGCCGTCGGCTCTAGATGCCTCGGTAGAGGAATCAGCTGTGCCAGAAATCATTCTGGCACCGACGAAACTTACTCACCGGCCGGGAGGCAAAGTTCAAACAAAAACGCACCATCTAGCAGAGCCCGACTTGGAGCAGCAGCGGGCGACCAGCCCGTATCAATATCGGACCAGGGCTGAACGGGTGCGGGAGACGGAACAAACCTGCTATGAGTGGCTGCATACGGAGCAGCCAGGAGAAACAGCTGACCGGGAACAAACGTGGACCGACAGTCGGGACCGGTGTGGCCAGCGGCGGGACGAGGAAGCCCGCAAACCAGCACCCGTGAGTACCGGGGACGGGAACAGCGGGGATACAGAGAAGAGCAGCACACTGCTGAAAGGCTGCAGGAATGGGAGCAGCCAAAAATAGCAAGTGCAGCTCACCGTCTAAAGGAGCTGCTGGAGGAGCTCCTTCACAGTGGCAGTCCCATGAATGTGGAGACTAGCCACAGTGGGCAGACAAGCCCCATATGGGTACCCCGTGAGGGACCCCTGAAATCTCGACCTCTTTGGAGGAGAGTGGGCAGGACCCTGATGGGCCAGACCCTGATCACACAGCTTCCCATGATCCTGAATCTGCAGAAAAACATACACTGCTGGACATGGTGGCTGATTACTTCAAACCAAGTCAAACAGGGGCAGACTTGGATTCCAGGATGGCAGCCAGTATTAACTACATGTCTGGCCATCAACTCCAACAACAAATATTCACAGAGACACTGGCCAGACATCTGCCACCTGGTAACTGTGATGCATTACAAATCCCCAGTGTCAACCAATGCATTTGGAAGCATATGGGGAAGGACATCAGGAACCATGATCTCAAAATCCAGAAAGCCTTAAAGGGGCTTACGGCAGGGATCACAGCTTACATCCGCACCCTGGACAAAACAGAGCAAACTAAAGGCCACCAAGACGCACTAGCCCTGTTCTGTAATGTACAATATGAGCTGAATAGCATGCGGAGGGCGGCTATTCAGCCAGCACTGGATCCTAAATATGCAACAATTTGCAAACAAAGAGCCGTTTAAAACCCCAACCCTTTTGTTTGGGGAAGCCAAGACACTGGGGCTCATCAAAACCAGCGCAAAGGCTTATTTTGGATCACGGTACCAGCCACATGGAAGACCGAAAAGTGTGGCTTATATCAGTGGCAGTGCCAGAACCCAATATAACCCGCAGCAGCCTTCTTTTAGGGTATGGCCAGGGACGGCCACCCTGGAAGATGCGGAAGCCTAAACCTCCAGTACAACCACGAACACGAATAAAAACAAAACCCCCTTTTTTCAAAAAACAAAGAAAATAATACAACCACCAGTAACCATGGAGGTAGGTGGGTGTGGTTCTTTTGTAAAAAGGGACCCACGACGGTGGGAGGGAGGTTGCAATACTACAGTGACGAATGGTGTAAAATCACTACAGACTCGTATGTTCTAAGCAGTATTCAGGGTTATCTGATAGAATTTACTCATCCCAATAACCCCCCGGTACAACATACACCAGAAAGGCATTTCGTCCTTACAAAAACCGAACAATCTAAAGCCCACATGGAGCTACAACGATTGTATACAAAAGGTGTGATTGAGCATACTACTCATGAACAATTAAAATTTGTATCAAACATATTTATTAAAAATAAAAAAGATGGGGGTTGCAGGATTATCATTGACCTTTCAACCCTAAACACATTCGTTCAATATGTTCATTTTAAGATGGATACCTTTATCACTGCTAAAGAATTAGTATCAGCTGGTTTCCATATGACAAGCATTGACTTAAAAGATGCATACTATACAGTACCCATCAGAGGGGAACACAGACGGTAGTTAAGTGTAAATTGATACCAGAAACGAATATGGATTATCTAGGATTCACCATTAACACGGTCAATATGTTAGTAACTTTACCAATAAATAAAGCCGCAGCCCTACAGGAGGATTGCAGCGAGCTTCTTAACACCAACAGACCCTCCATTAGACGGGTAGGCCGGATAATTGGGAAGATTGTGGCTACATTCCCGGCCACACATTTTGGGCCATTACATTATCAAAATTTGCAAAGAGCAAAAATTAGAGCACTCAAATTTAACAAAGGTCATTTTGATAGACCTATGGAGCTGCCTACGGAAGCTATAATTGAACTACAGTGGTGGGAACATAGCATTAGGTATTGCTCCAACCCCATCATTATTGACAACTCGTCTATGGTATTACAAAATGGTGTATCCAAAGAAACATTGGATATCGGCAACATACCTACCAGGTAAGCTAAATTCAGTGGCAGACACCAGGTCACGCAAATTTAATGAAAACACGGAATGGATGTTAAATAAAAATGTATTTGCTGAAATACAGCAAAATATGGTAGACCAGATATTGATATTTTTGCGTCCAGGTTGAATCACCAATTACCAAGGTATGTGTCCTGGGAACCAGACCCTGGGGCAGAAGCTACAGATGCTTTCTCACTGCATTGGGGGAAATGGCGTTTTTTTATGCTTTTCCCCCATTCTGCATCATCAATCGGGTACAAAGGTAAATTCAACAATATTCGGCATCTGGGATTCTCATAGTACCCGATTGGCCTACTCAACCGTGGTATTCGGTCATACAGGGGATGGTGTTAGAACCATGTTCCATTATTGGACATAGCCCGAATTTATTAATTCATCCAGTAACTGGAGGGGGGCAGTCACCCATGCCATAAGACTATGGATTTGTTGATTTGTAGAGTCTGAAAGACCCACTACCGGCATGGGGCTGTCAGGACAGGACGATGAATCTCATCACATCCGCACAAAGACTATCAACACGGAAGCAGTACCTCGGACACATCAAGAAATGGGGCATATATACTGCTTTGACAACAACCTAGACCAAAGGGCCAAGAACATTCCGGCCGTATTGGAATTCTTAACAAACCTCCATTATGATAAACGATTGGGCTACAGTGCCATCAATAGTGCCAGAAGTGCACTCTCCAATTACCTATCACAAGGAACGGAGCGGCATACGGTGGGAACGCACCCCCTGGTAACAAAACTTATGAGGGCATATTCAATGCAAATCCCCCTAAAACCAGGTACTCCAAAATCTGGGATGTGGGTGTCGTTTTAAACATGCTGAGGAGCTGGTCGCCCATAAACAGCATTATCACTGCAGAAACTGACCATGAAGATGGTTATGCTCATGGCGTTAGTTACTGCAACGAGTCCAGTCATTAAGCAAACTGAGCCTGGACTCCTTGATCATCTCACGAGAGAAACTGGTGTTTGTCATACATGAGTTAATAAAACAAACAGACCAGGTTCATCGGGTCAAGTGATTGAATTTATGGCATATCTATATGACGAAGTCTGTGTATAGCAAGACATATCCAATTATACATGGAATATACTAAGAGCATTCGAGGTCAGGAAATGGCTTTGTTAATTTCTTACAAGAAACCGCACAAAAGGGTCACGACCCAAACTATCTCAAGGTGGCTCAAATGTGTCCTAAAGATGGCAGGAATAAACACTAATGGTTTAAAATCTCATTCCACCAGGGCTGCAGCAAAATCCGCAACAAAAATTCTGAGGTACCCACGGACCAAATCCTCAGAATAGCAGGATGGTCATCCGAAAGGACTTTCCAAAGGTTTTATAATAAACCAGTTTTGGAGCCATCATCATTTTCGGAAAGCATTTTACGTTCAATATTATAATTTGCCCGAAGGGTTACATGGGCTATGATTTCAATTAATAAATGTATTTTCTCGTTATATCACACAAGTCTTTGTATAAGTGTGTCTAAATTGCTAATGATACTCTCTCCAATACCCAGGCAGTTGTGAAGCATGGACTCGTTCCACGGCATGAGGTCACAGAGCTTTGAAGCTT